>NC_057805.1:174961081-175184566 GCF_018294505.1 Triticum aestivum | reverse complement strand
TGCGGCGTACGGCGGCGGGCCGGGCGACACGTGTCGGCCCCGGATTGGCTGCGGGCGCGGTGGCGATTTCGTCCGGCAGCGCTGGACGCGTCCGGCGCGGCGCGAGGGGATTTTTAGGGTTTCGGGGACTGCGAATGTTATTTCGGGATGCTCACATATTTATAGGTAGAGGGAGCTAGGAGGCTCCAAATGAGGTGCGGTTTTCGCCCACACGATCGTGATCGAACGACCTAGAGCATGGAAGAGTGTTTGGTGGGTTTTGGGCTGGTTTTTGAGGGAGTTTTTGCTGGACACTCAAATGGACTTTGCGGATGACCTGTTAACCGTTGGAGTACCAAACGAACTCCAAATGGAACGAAACTTGACCGGTGGTCTCCGGGTGGTATATTAAAGCCACTTGACAGGCCTCAGTCCATTCCGAGAATGTTTGACACCCGCTCACGAAAGAAAACAAGAGGGGTGCACCGGAGGAGATAGGAGTGCCGGTTGCAAAACAGACAACGGGGAAAATGCTCGGATGCAAGAGACGAACACGTATGCAAATGCAACGCACATGATGACAAGATATGAAAATGCATGACATGACAAAATGCAAAACGAAAAACAAAACCCGACCACAGAGGGAATCTCATAGCACATAGCCGAAAATGGCAAGAGTCGGAGTTACAAATATGGCAAGTTACATGCGGGGTGTTACAGTGCTACGACCCATGTCTCCAAGTTAAGAGATCGCCGACAAGCAAGCCACCCATCATGGAGAGAATAGTGACCACCAAAAAGAGAGTGAGCGCCACAAGCTCAAATTGAGTGCCTCCACGATGAGCGACAAGAAGAACTTAGTCCTCTTTGCCACCAAACATGAGATGAGAGAAGTGTATGAGAACCCATCAAGTGTCATGCACTATGTCCTTTTGTGCAAGGACGAGGCACCAAAAACTAACACCTCTCACAATCTACCTTTGGTGTTATCTTCTCTACTGCAGGAATTCCAAGATGTTTTTCCCGACGAGCTACCTCCGGGTCTACCTCCACTACGAGGCATCGAACACCGCATCGATCTCATCCCCGGAGCACCTCTCCCCAACAAGGCCCCATACCACGTCAACCCCGAAGAAACCAAAGAAATACAAAGGGAAGTAAAGCATCTCATAGATCATGGACATGTGCGTGAATGTTTGAGTCCTTGTGCCGTACCGGTCATTCTTGTTCCAAAAAGAGACGGTAGCTTTTGCATGTGTTCCGATTGTAGACCTATCAATGCTATCACCGTTCGCTATAGGTACCCCATTCCACGCCTTGATGATATGCTAGATGAACTAAGTGGTGCCACTATTTTTTTCCAAAATTGATCTTAAAAGTGGTTACTATCAAATACGCATACAAGAGGGTGATGAATGGAAAACCGCTTTCAAAACAAAGTTTGGTTTGTTTGAGTGGTTAGTCATGCCTATGGGTTTATCCGAAGCACCCGGTACTTTCATGCGTCTTATGCATTATTTGTTTGCCCTTACATTGGTGAGTTTGTTGTGGTCTACTTCGACGATATCCTTGTTTTTAGCAAATCTCTCAAAGAGCATGTCACCCACCTTCGCACCGTGCTACAAACTCTTCGAAAAGAGCGTCTTTATGCTAATATGGAAAAATGCCTTTTTGGTGTCGATAAGCTTGTTTTCTTGGGTTTTGAAGTATCCTCTAAGGGTGTTCATGTTGATGAATCTAAGATCAATGCTATTAAAACTTGGCCACAACCAACCAACTTGCAACAAGTGCGTAGTATCCTTGCTTTAGCCGGTTTCTACCGTCGATTTGTGAAGGATTTTAGCACCATGCTTCACCTTTGCATTCTTTGAGTAAGAAAAATGCACCATTTGTTTGGGGAACATGCCAAGACACCGCTTTCAATGATCTTAAGAATTTGCTTACACATGCTCCCGTGCTTGCATTACCCAGCTTTGGCAAACCTTTTGAAATTCATTGCGATGCTAGCGGTAATGGCATAGGAGGTGTGTTAACACAAGAGAAGCGCCCCATAGCATACTTTATTGAAAAACTCTCTGGAGCGCAACTCAATTACCCCATCTATGACAAAAAGCTATATGCTTTAGTGCGAGTTTTGCGTGAATGGGAACATTATCTCCGCCCTCATAGATTTATCATCCATACCGATCATTGAACACTTAAATACCTTAAGGGTCAAACTTAGTTGAACAAGCGTCATGCTAAGTGGAGTGAATTTATAGAGTCTTTTCCTTATGTCATCAAGTATATTAAAGGTAAGGAGAATGTTGTGGCGGATGCCCTTTCCCGTATATGCATGATTGTTACTTAACTTGAATTGAATGTCATTGGCTTTGAGCACATAAAAGACTTATATGCGCATGACCCTACTTTTGCTATTCCTTATTCAAAGTGCTTGACGCATCCATCTTGGGAATGCTATTACATCAAAGATGGTTATCTTATGAGAGCTAACAAACTTTGCATCCACGAGTCTTCCCTTTGTTTGTTGCTTTTGCAAGAATCTCATGGAGGAGGACTAATGGGACATTTTGGACGTGACAAGACACTTGCTATGCTCTCCAAGAACTAATTTTGGCCCAAGATGTTCCGCGACGTCAACCGCTTCACCAACCGATGCTCTATATGTCACAAAGCTAAGTCTAAAGCTCAATCTCATCGCCTATATATGCCTCTTCCAATTCCGTATCAACCATGGGATGATATTAGCATGGATTTTGTGCTTGGTTTGCCTAGAACTAGAAATGGCAAGGATTCCGTTTTTGTTGTTGTGGACCGATTTTCCAAAATGGCTCATTTCATTCCTTGCAACAAGATAGATGATTCTTCACATGTTGCCAATCTCTTTTGTAGGGAAATCTTGCGACTTCATGGAGTGCCAAAGACGATTGTCTCGGACCGCGACGTCAAGTTCTTGAGTTACTTTTGGAAGAATTTATGCGCCAAGCTCGGAATCAAGCTACTATTCTCCACGGCATACCATCCACAAACCAACGGCCAAACGGAGGTGACGAACCGTACACTCTCCACTCTGCTACGCGTGTTGATAAAGAAGAACATCAAGGAGTGGGAGGAGTGCCTACCTATCGATGAGTACGCCTACAACCATGCAAGACATTCGACTACCGGCAAGTTCCCTTTCGTGGTCGTCTATGGTTTCAACCCGTTGTCCCCATTGGACATTCTTCCTCTACCACTACAAGAGTGCATCAACATGGATGCGAGTGCCCGAGTGAACTACCTCAAGAAGATGCATGAAGATACAAGGCACACCATCGAGCGCCAAGTACAACGACTCGCGACCAAGCTCAACGTCAACAAGCAACCCATGATATTCAACATTGGAGATCTTGTGTGGCTACACCTTCGCAAGGACCGCTTCCCCAATGAACGCAAGTCCAAACTTCTACCACAAGCCGGTAGAACCTTCAAGGCGCTAGCATGCTACAACAACAATGCTTACAAGATCGACCTCCCGCGCGACAAGTACAACGTGAGCGACGTCTTCAACGTCAAGGATCTTTCGCCCTACCATGGTGAGGACTATTTCGATCCGAGGTCGGATGTTTCCCAAGGGAGGGGAGATGATGCGGAACATCTCAAGGTCATCCCCATGGACCTACCTACATCTCCCACGACACCACTTGGACCTATGACAAGTGCCCGAGCAAAGGCTATCGAAGATAAGGTGAACTCGCTCCTTTCCGAACTTCCACTCTATCACATGAGACCGGGCTACTACCTCAAACGGAAACACTATGTGTGCTCAGGTACTTGGAGGAAAACTATGGAACATGTACATCCAATGGACAAGACAGCGAGGACACCAAGTGCGAAGGACAAGAAGAAGGGCTACCACGGAAGTTACAGCCACCGGACGACCGGCGCAGCCCGGACGTCCGGCCCCTGAAGGTCACACCAGCCCAAGGAAATCAGGCCAACGCATGCTACAGCGGCTGGACGTCCGTCCAGGACCATACGTCTGACGACTCCCAGGCCCCAGACGACCGAACCCCTCCGGACGTCCGTCGCTACGTCAACAGAACGCAATCTATGGAAACCCGAGAATCTCTGGACGTCCGACAGTTCCTTCAGAGAACCAAATTTATGGAAGTCCGAAGATCTACGGACGTCCGGACATCCGCGAGCCTCCGGACGTTTGATGCCTTACGGACGCCCGACCCCTGGCTGTGTCCAGTTACGGGCTTAGGCCCATGTACCCCTCCACTTCGCCCCCATTTGCACTAAGACTATAAATAGACCTCCTCCTCCTCCTAGTTAGGGCTAGCATTGGTTTAGCTCACATGTGAGATAGAGCTTTGCACATCCATAGGGATCTACTCAACGAGAGAGACCGCAGCCCCTCTACGGAGAAGATCTCCTTGGATTCAAGACCCCTCTTGGGTGGCCCCATCAAGACCTCCTCATGGAGAAGAACCGGTTACCCTATGTATCGTCCCTTGTTGGTTTTGGACCGTGTGATCTCTATGTGTACTTCGATCTAGCATATGTGTGGCTATATCTTGTTGGTTTGAGAGATCCTCTTGTGTTTTCCATTGTTTTCCCCTCGTGTTCTTCGTGTTCTTAGTTGGGATCTGCTCCTTTCGTGAAAGATCGGCCGTTTAGGGTTCCACCCTACATCAAGGAATTTCATGGCCCTTGGAGGAGGGATCCGAAACCAACCCTATCTCTTGTTTCCCCACACATACGGACTCTAAAAACAGACTACACTCAAGTATTTCAAAATTACATGGGCCTGGCCCAATAATAAGGTGACACAGAACCTATAATAGCCTCTGGACGGAATTTATGAAGTGGCATCTTTTATATTTCATCCAAGGCTTCATGCACTCATTATGGTGGCTTCAAAGTCCTAAAATCATCACTTGTAACTCCGTTCTTGTTTCCCTTGCGCATGCCATCATCTCCATGCTTGGTCTTGCTCCAGTGTTCATCTCTCTTATCCATGCCAGGCCCTTCATTTGTAAGCAAAACAAATGTATCCAATTTAGGCAGAATCATATTCTCATGAACATTAGAATCATTACCAAGAAACGAAAGTACCTGATAATTTAATTGGCGTGCGCGTGCTCTAGTAATTGGTCCAGTATATGCAGCAGTAGGGCCTGTGGGTGTAACAATGGTATTGATGTCCTCATCACTGTGTTTGGGGACCATCTCAAGATAGCGCATTTAATGAGCTTAGGAATTTGCTTACTCATGCTCCCGTGCTTGCATTACCCAACTTTGACAAACCTTTTGAAATTCATTGTGATGCTAGTGGTAATGGCATAAGAGGTGTGTTAACGCAAGAAAAGTACCCGATAGCATACTTTAGTGAGAAACTTTCCGAAGCGCAACTCAATTACCCCATCTATGACAAAGAGCTATATGCTTTAGTGCGAGTTTTGCATGAATGGGAACATTATCTTCGCCCTCATGAATTTTTCATCCATACCGACCATGAAACGCTTAAATATCTTAAGGGTCAAACTAAGATGAACAAGCGTCATGATAAATGGAGTGAGTTCATTGAGTCTTGTCTGTACGTCATCAAGTATATTAAAGGTAAGGAAAATGTTGTGGCGGATGCACTTTACCGTATATGCATGCTTGTAACTAAACTTGAATTAAATGTCATTGGCTTTGAGCTCATAAAAGACTTGTATGCGAATGATCCTACTTTTGCTATTCCTTATGCCAAATGTTTGACGCATACATCTTGGGAACGCTATTACATCAAAGATGATTATCTTATGAGAGCTAACAAACCTTGCATCCCCGAGTCTTCTCTTCGTTAGTTGCTTTTGCACGAATCTCCTGGACAAGGACTAATGGGACACTTTGGATGGGACAAGATATTTGCTACGCTCTCCAAGAACTATTTTTGGCCCAAGATGTTCCGCGACGTCTCACGCTTTACCAACCAATGTTCTACATGTTGCAAAGCTAAGTCTAAAGCTAAATCTCATAGACTTTATATGCCCCTTCCCATTCCATATCACCCATGGGAAGATATTAGCATGGATTTTGTCCTTGGTTTGCCTAGAACTAGAAATAGAAAGGATTCCATCTTTGTTGTTGTGGACCGATTCTCTAAAATGGCACATTTCATACCATGCAACAAGATAGATGATGCTTCACATGTTGCAAATCTTTTTTTAGGGAAATCTTGCGCCTACATGGAGTGCCAAAGACGATTGTCTCGGACCACGACGTCAAGTTCTTGAGTTACTTTTGGAAGACCTTATGCGCCAAGCTTGGAATCAAGCTCTTGTTCTCTTCGGCATACCATCCTCAAACCGACGACCAAACGGAGGTGACGAACCATACGCTCTCCACTCTACTACGCGTGTTGATAAAGAAGGCATCAAGGACTGGGAGGAGTGCCTACCTATCTCCGAGTACGCCGACAATTGTGCAAGACATTCGACTACCGGCAAGTCCCCGTTCGAGGTCGTCTACGGTTTCAACCTGTTGTCCCCATTGGACATTCTTCCTCTACCACTACAAGAGCGCACAAACATGGATGCGAGTGCCCGAGTGAACTACCTCAAGAAGATGCATGGAGATAAAAGGCACACCATTGAGCGCCAAGTACAACGACTCGTGACCAAGCTCAACGTCAACAAGCAACCCATGATATTCAACATTGGAGATCTTGTGTGGCTACACCTTCGCAAGGACCACTTCCCCAACGAACGAAAGTCCAAATTTCTACCACAAGCCGATGGACCCTTCAAGGTGCTCGCACGCTACAACAACAACGCCTACAAGATCGACATCCCATGCGACTAGTACTCCGTGAGCGACACCTTCAACGTCAAAGATCTCTCTCCCTACCATGGTGATGAAGATTTTGATCCGATGTTGGATCTATCCCAAGGAAGGGGAGATGATGCAGAGCATCGTATGGTCATCCCTATGGACCTACCATCTTCTCACCAAGTGCCAAGAGGACCTATGACACGAGCTAGAGCTCTCGAGACCGAGGTGAATTCCTCCCTTAGTGATATCACATATGATCCACTCGAGAATTGGCTAGCACCTATGTCCCAAATGTTGTGCATGGTTAGGTACCAAGAGGACCCTCCCGAAGATGCATGTGAAGATGGACACGTCTCCAAGTTCATGGATGAAGAGAACCAATGGAAGAAGCCAAGAGCAGCTCCCAGGACCCGGACATCCGGCCATGTCCCCGGACATCCGGCCCCTGGAGGTGCCGCCTGCAGCAACGGACCTGTGGACAAGTCTACAGGGCCCGGACATCCGGCCCGATACCCCGGACATCCTGCCCCCGCCCGGAAATCAGGCTCCCATCACAGAACACACCCGAAGCTGAACCACGTCAGCTCGGACATCCGGCTCTTCCCGAGCCGCGGGACATTCGGCCCCCAGCCCGGACATCGAGACCCCGCCTATCCAGAGAGCGTCAAGGCCAGCCCCGACCGCCCGGACATCCGGCACCTCGTGAAGGCCCGGACATACGGCCCGACGCCCGGACATGCGGCACCTAGTGAAGGCCCGGACATCCACCCCGACGCCCGGACATCCGGCCTCCCGTGTCTGCACACAGTGTAAGGGCCCGAGGCCCATGTATCCCTTCGCCCACCTAGACAATATATACTCCTCCTCCTCCCTCTTTCTAGGGTTAGCGTTGTGATAGCTCATCTGTGCTCCGTTTATCACGTGACAGACCGTGAATACAACTTTCGAGGTAAGTTGATCGCACCGACGAGCCATCTTGCACCATTCGGAATGACGTATAATTTTTCGAGTGCATAAACGGAGTGAGGATGAACCGTAACGTACTTAGCGATCCAAGAATAATGCATCCGCTGGTGAAAACGTGAAGGTGGTACCGGGATGGGTGATAGACCATGTAAAGCATGAATTCTTGGGTTTCATTGCAACGAAACCCAAGAATGGAAGGATGGTGCATTGTTCTATATGCTATTGTCCATATATCAGTCCGTATGTGAGCTCCGGGACGGGAGGTAGAGGGTGGCAGAGTATACTTCAAGCATAAAATCGTCCGGAACTAAATTTTACAAGCCGGATCTCGCATCCGAAATGTTGTCGAGGCCCGCGAGTGGGTTACGGGCGCATACAACTTTGGGTTATGATTGTTGTGGCGGGTCTGGAGCTCCAATGGAGTTTTTATGGAAAAATTGTGGCCGTTTTATGGATACGACATCACGGGGCAGACCGTGAATACAACTTTCAAGGCAAGTTGATCGCACCGACGAGCCATCTTGCACCATTCAGAATGACCTATAATATTTCGAGTGCATAAACGGAGTGAGGGTGAACTGTTACGTACTTTATAATCCAAGAATAATGCATCCGTTGGTGAAAACGTGAGGGTGGTAGCGGGATGTGATGTAGGGTAGAAACTTATACGGTCGATCTTTCATGAAAGGAGCGGATCCCAACTAAGAACACGAAGAACATGAGGAGAAACACGAGGGAAAACACAAGAGAATCACTCAAACCAACAAGGTTTAGTCACACATATGCTAGATCCTCGAAACACGACAGGAGATACAAGATCCACGATCAACAAAGGACGATACAAAGGTAACCGGTTCTTCTCCGTGAGGAGGTCTTGATGGGGCCAGCCAAGAGGGGGTCTTGAATCCAATGTGGATCTTCTCCTAAGAGGGGCCGCGATCTCTCTCAATGAGTAGATCCGTATGGATGAGCGAGGCTCTATCTCACAAATGAGCTATCACAACGCTAACCCTAGAAAGAGGGAGGAGGAGGAGTATATATAGTCTAGGTGGGCGAAGGGGTACATGGGCCTCGGGCCCTTACACTGTGCGCAGACAGGGAAGGCTGGATATCCGGGCGTCGGGACGGATGTCCGGGCCTTCACGAGGTGCCGGATGTCCGGGCTGGCGGCGGATGTCCAGGCGGTCGGGGCTGGCCTTGACGCTCTCTGGATAGACGGGGTCCAGATGTCCGGGCGATGAGCCGGATGTCCGGGCTGGGGGTCCGTGATGCGGAGCATCCTATGAACATCACCATGTCAAGAGTCCGTTTGGCAAGTGACATGTGCGACCTCTACTTCACATACATAAAGGTGAATCATCTCCTTTACACTTGCTCACTTGACCCTCTCAAGGATGGTATACTACTTGACACTCCTCCCATGTGCATGCATACTTGACAAAATGTGGAATCCACGGAAAACGCTTGTGTTGCACAACTCAAGAGAGACGCTAGCACGTTTGCTCTATAGGTGGATACGACACTTGTGCACAACCTATAAGATGCAAAATGGATAAACTTTCTATCCCATGTGTGCTATATATGTATGATGTTCCGGTGTTTGATCCAAGATGATCGGATATGGCAATCTTATGTAATGTGGTATGATGCTATGGCTATTTCTTACAAGCTCTTTTGTTTCTCTCTTTTCCTTAAAAGCTTATTCTTTTTTTTGGGTATGGCCACTTTTACACAATGCACAAACCAAGATAGCAAATGTGTATATGCTCGAACAAACTTGAGGCACACGAGATGATATGATACCAATATGATATGGTATGTATGTAATGGATGGTGTAGACCAATGATCACTAATGTGCACAAGTAACGTTGCCGGCAATACTCAAATGCACAAACCAAGATAGCAAATGTGTAGACCAATGATAGTTAACGTTGTAGGGCTGGATCCGGATGATCCGTCTTCGTGGTGAAGCTTCGGGTGTCTTCGGGCTGGTTAGCCGGATCGTCCGGGCCGGGGTACGGATCGTCCGGGCTGGGGCCGGATCGTCCGGACGACGGTCTGGATCGTCCGGCCTTCCGCTGACTTTGCCCTTCTTCTTCTCCGTCTTCACATCCATCTACCTGTTCTGATTCTCCTTGCGCCTTAGCGTCTCCATGGCTAACTCCTTGATACCTGAGTATGCACAACGTCTCCGTTTGAGGTAGTAGCCATGTCTCATGTGCATCAAAGTGGAATTGTGAGAGGAGAGATGTCACCTCGGTTTCGAGAGCTCTTGCACGTGCTCGAGTCATGGGTCCACTAGGCACTTGGTGAGACGATGGTAGGTCCATGGGGATGACCTTGGGATGCTCGGCATCATCTCCCCTCCCTTGGGAAAGATCCGACCTCGGATCGAAATCCTCATCACCATGGTACCAAGAGAGATCTTTGACGTTGAAGATGTCGCTCACAGAGTACTTGTCGCGTGGGATGTCGATCTTGTAGGCGTTGTTGTTGTAGCGTGCAAGCACCTTGAAGGGTCCATCGGCTTATGGTAGAAGTTTGGACTTGCGTTCGTTATGGAAGCGGTCCTTGCGAAGGTGTAGCCACACAAGATCTCCAATGTTGAATATCATGGGTTGCTTGTTGATGTTGAGCTTGGTCGCGAGTCATTGTACTTGGCGCTTGATGGTGTGCCTTGTATCTTCATGCATCTTCTTGAGGTGGTTGACTCGAGTACTCGCGTCCATGTTTGTGCGCTCTTGTACCGGTATAGGTAGAATGTCCAATGGGGACAACGGGTTGAAGCCGTAGACGACCTCGAAGGGGGACTTGCCGGTAGTCTTATGTCTTGCATGGTTGTAGGCGTACTCGGCGATAGGTAGGCACTCCTCCCACTCCTTGATGTTCTTCTTTATCAACACGCATAGTAGAGTGGAGAGCATACGTTTTATCACCTCCGTTTGGCCGTCAGTTTGTGGATGATATGCCGTGGAGAATAGTAGCTTGATTTCGAGCTTGGCGCACAAGGTCTTCGAAAAGTAACTCAAGAACTTGATGTCACGGTCCGAGACAATCGTCTTTGGCAATCCATGTAGACGCAATGTTTCCCTACAAAAGAGATTGGCAACATGTGAAGCATCGTCTATCTTGTTGCAAGGAATGAAATGAGCCATTTCGGAGAATCGGTCCACAACAACAAAAACGGAATCCTTGCCATTTCTAGTTCTAGGCAAACCAAGCACAAATTCCATGCTAATATCTTCCCATGGTTGATACGGAATTGGAAGAGGCATATATAGGCCATGAGATTGAGCTTTAGACTTAGCTTTGCGACATGTAGAGCATCGATTGGTAAAGCGGTTGACGTCGCGGAACATCTTAGGCCAAAAGTAGTTCTTGGAGAGCATAGCAAGGGTCTTGTCTCGTCCAAAATGTCCCATTAGTCCTCCTCCATGAGATTCTTGCAAAAGTAACAAACGAAGAGAAGACTCGGGGATGCTAATTTTGTTAGCTCTCATAAGATAACCATCTTTGATGTAATAGCATTCCCAAGATGTATGCGTCAAACATTTGGCATAAGGAATGGCAAAAGTAGGATCATGCTCATACATGTCTTTTATGTGCTCAAAGCCAATGACATTCAATTCAAGTTGAGTAACAAGCATGCATATACGGGAAAGCGCATCCGCCACAACATTTTCCTTACCTTTAATATACTTGATGACATAAGGAAATGACTCAATAAATTCACTCCACTTAGCATGACGCTTGTTCAACTTAGTTTGACCCTTAAGGTATTTTAGTGCTTCATGATCGGTATGGATGATGAATTCATGAGGGCGGAGATAATGTTCCCATTCACACAAAACTCACACTAATGCATATAGCTCTTTGTCATAGATGGGGTAATTGAGTTGCGCTCCGGAAAGTTCCTCTCTAAAATATGCTATGAGGCGCTTCTCTTGCGTTAACACACCTCCTATGCCATTACCACTAGCATCGCAATGAATTTGAAAATGTTTGTCAAAGTTGGGTAATGCAAGCACGGGAGCATGAGTAAGCAAATTCTTAAGCTCATTGAAAGCGCTATCTTGAGATGGTCCCCAAACAAAGGGTGCATTCTTCTTGCTCAAAGCATGTAAAGGTGAAGCAATAGTCCTAAAATCCTTCACAAATCTACGGTAGAAACCGGCTGAACCTAGGAAACTATGCTCTTGTTGCAAATTGGTTGGTTGGGGCCAAGTTTTAATAGCATTGATCTTAGATTCATCAACATGAACACCCCTAGAAGATACTACAAAACCGAAGAAAACAAGCTGATCAACAGCAAAAAGGCATTTTTTTCATATTAGCATAAAGTTGCTCTTTTCGAAGAGTTTGTAGCAGGGTGCGAAGGTGGGTGACATGCTCTTTGAGAGATTTGCTAAAAACAAGGATATCATCGAAGTAGACAACAAAAAAAATCACCAATATAAGGGCGAAACACATAATGCATAAGACGCATGAAAGTACCGGGCGCTTCCGATAAACCCATAGGCATGACTAACCACTCATACAAATCAAACTTTGTTTTGAAAGCGGTTTTCCATTCATCACCCTCTTGTATGCGTATTTGATAGTAACCACTTTTAAGATCAATTTTGGAAAAGATAGTGGCACCGCTAAGTTCATCTAGCATATCGTCAAGGCGTGGAATGGGGTACCTATAGCGAACGGTGATAGAATTGATGGGTCTACAATCGGAGCACATGCGAAAGCTACCGTCTCTTTTTGGGACAAGAATGACCGGTACGGCACAAGGACTCAAACTTTCATGCACATGTCCATGGTCTATGAGATGCTTTACTTGCCTTTGTATTTCTTTGGTTTCTGCAGGGTTTACTCGGTAGGGAGCCTTGTTTGGAAGTGGCGCTCCGGGGATGAGGTCGAAGTGGAGGTAGACCCGGAGCTAGCTCGTCGGGGAAAACATCTTGGAATTCCTGCAATAAAGAAGATAACACCAAAGGTAGATTGTGAGAGGTGTTAGCTTTTGGTGCCTCGTCCTTGCACAATAGGACATAGTGTAGGACACTTGATGGGTTCTCACACACTTCTCTCATCTCACGTTTGGTGGCAAATAGAACTAAGTTTTTATTGTCACTCATCGTGGAGGCACTCAATTTTGGCTTGTGGCGCTCACTCTCTTTTTGGTGGTTCGCTCTCTCACTATTCTCTCCATGATAGGTGGCTTGCTTGTCGGTGATCACTTGGCATGGAGACATAGGTTGTAGCACATACTCCTTCCCTTTCATCTTGAAGCTATAGTGGTTTGTACGCCTATTATGGATGACACCTCGGTCAAATTGCCATGGCCGTCCAAGAAGGAGGTGGCAAACGGTCATCGGGAGGACATCACACTCCAAAGTGTCTTCGTAAGCTCCGATCTTGAAAGAAACTTGTACTCTATGCTCGACTTGGATGGTGCCGGTGTCGCTTAGCCATTGAACCTTGTATGGGTGTGGGTGCTTCATCTTGACCAATTGGAGCTTGGAGCATGGTTCTTCACTTGCGAGGTTATGGCAACTCCCTCCATCGATGATGACCTTGACGGACCTTCCATTGATGCCGGCCTTGGTGTGGAAGATATGGCATCTTTGGTCTTCGTCTTGTTGATATTGAAGAGTCAAGACCTTGGAGCCAACAAGAGCAGGGCTTGAATCTTCGTCACAAAAGATTTGATCATCTTCATCTGTGTTGTTCACTTGCCGGTGCATGGCCACTTCCTCAAGGGCTTCCATTTCTCGTTCACTCATTGAGTCATAGGTTCCGTCGTCATTGAGGATCATGGTGCACTTGTTTGTACACTCAAAGGACTTGTGGCCTCGGCCGCCGCATGTGAAGCATTTGAAGGAACTTGTCATGATGGTCTCATCGGTTGGGGTAGATGATGATGAAGCTCTCGGTTGAAGTTGCTTGTAGTAGGAGGATGCCTTGAAGGTGTCGAAGTTTTCTTGTAACTTGACTTGTCTCCATTGCTTGTAGATGGTTTGGTTGAGGTAGAAGTTGTTGGAGTCATTGAAGCTTGATTGTTGGAGAGGCCATAGGACTTGGATGAGAACTTGGCGTACTTGAAGTCATCTTGCACTTGGCGTTCAACTTTGGTGGCTTGGTGCACTAGCTCAATGAGGTTCGAGTATGGTTTGAAGTCGGTGATCTTCTTGATAGGATGATTGAGTCCATTCAAGAAACGTGCCATAGTTTGCTCATCATCTTCCGTGACATTGGCTCTTATCATGGCAATCTCCATTTCCTTGTAGTACTCTTCAATGCTTTTGGTTCCTTGCTTGAGGAGTTGGAGTTTCTTGAAAAGGTCGCGGTTGTAGTAGTTTGGCATGAATCGTGCTCTCATGACATCCTTCATTTGCGCCCAAGTATTGATGGGTGGTTCGCCTTTGGCCTCTCGGCGTTCAATGACTTGTTCCCACCAAATGAGGACGTAGTCTTGGAATTCAAGGGATGCCATTGCTATCTTCTTCTCTTCTTCATAGTTGTGCAAGTGGAAGATTTTGTCAACCTTCAATGCCCATGATATGTAGTCTTCGGGGTCATTGCTTCCGGTGAACTTGGGCATGGTGAACTTTAGCTTGCCATATCGTTGCTCGTCATTGTGTTGGGGTCGAGGATGATGACGCCCATGTCGTTGAGGATTTACAAGCTCATGTTGCTCTTGGCGAGGAGGGTTGTCGACCTCATGTTGCTCTTGTCTTGGAGGAGGTCCATTGTCTTCATGCTCTCGATGAACTTGATGTTCTTGTCTAGGTTGTGGAGGAGCTTGTCGAGCTTGACGAGGAGCTTGAGGAACTTGACGATGCACACATGATTGATAATCCTTTCTTGGACTTCATCGCGAAGCGCTTCTTGTTGCTCACGAGCTTGCCAGTTGCACGTGGCTATGGCTCTACTTGAATCTCGGAGGGCACGTTGTGCCTCAAGTGCTTGAGCTTCACGTAGTTGTTGTTCTTGGCGTTGTGCCTCGGCATCTTGTGCATCTTGGTGTTGGCGCGCTCGCTCCTCATGTTCTTGTTGGCGTTGACGTTGCCGTTCTTGTGCTTGCGCGAATGTAGCTTGGTTTTGACGATGTCAGTGCTCTTGAGAGTCGGTGTCGTGTAGAGGATTGCGGTTGGCTTGACGATCTTGACGCACGGCACGACGAAGAGTATTCAATGTTGGGCTACTTCAGCCGGAGATAGTGTCGTCGGAGCATCGACTCGAGCGGCTCCGTCTTGAGTAGGACGAAGTGGTAGAAGAGCGGTTGACCAACAAGGCACGAATCTCGTCCATTCTTGCATCGTTCTCGTGCTTGTGTTCGTTGAGCTTGTTGTCTAAGTAGTCTCTTGTACGTTGCTCGGAGAGTTGCAAGTCGGTGGCGAGGTTGTCGATGCGGTCGCTCATTGCTAGTTGCTCTTCATGCAAGGCTTGTTGCATTCCAAATAGGTGTAGTTTGGTGACGTAGTTGTTCGGATCGTCGTCTTGCTCGAGGAAGAGTTGGTTGGTAGAAGTACTTGGCCTATCCATCATTGCAACAAAATATGTGAGTGGGAGAAAGAGAAGGACTTATACCAAATGTACCTTGACCGATATTGAAAATGGATCAATGATCACTCCAATGTATAACAAGGAAATAACACAATTGTACCAATTCTTGTCGGTTTCTCACACCTACACAAGTAAAAGCTTATGGTGGAGCTCGGTTAGTATGGTGGCACAAATTTTGATGTGAAAGTAAGCAAGACTCAATAATGTTGGAAAAGATTTGCAATTTGCAAATGCAACAAGTAGACCAATAGCAAAATGGGTACACGGAAACACACACGCAAAAAGATAAGTGGGGTCGTGTAACCAAGGAATGAGCCAAAATGTGGAATCCACGAATATGCTCTTGTTACACAACACTAGAGAGACGCTAGCACGATTGCACAAAAGGCGGATACGAACTTGTGCACAACCTACTAAGCAAAAATGCAACGACTTCTATCCCAAGTATGCTCTATGTATGATGTTTCGATGATATGATCCAAGATGATGGAGTATGACAATCTTAATGTTGTATGATGCTATGCTTCTTGCTTATAAGCTCTTTGAATATCTTTCCCTTTTGCTTAGAAGCTTGTTTGGCTCTTTGTGTGTTGAGCTCTTTTCTCATGCAATGCTTCATGAACCAAGATAGCAATTATGTATGCGATGACAACTTTGTGACACAAGAGATGATACCGAGATATGCAACCCGATGATATGGTATGTATGCTATGGGAAGTATGATCACTAATGTGCACAAGTCACGTTGCCGGCAATACTCAAAGGCTAGTCTCAATGGGTAAGTGATGCAAAAGTAAGGCTATGGGGTTATCAGTGCAAATGCAAGAAAGTATGATGATGTTACGATACCAAGATGAGGTTGATACCAAAATGATGTAGCCGTTCGTAGTAGTCCTTGGCGAAGATGAGTGGCGGTGATGTCGATATTGAACCGTTCCTAGTTAGCCGAAACACCCTAGGAAACAATGAACCACAACTCAAATTCTCAAAACCAAATGCGGCAAAATGTGTCGGAGTTGGTAGCGGTCAAGTGGTGGTAGGGTTTGGTGTATCGAAAGGGTTTGCGGAAGTTATGTGGTGGTGGTCGAAGGGGGTATGCGGAGGTGTAAGTGGCGGTGGATAAAAACTGCAGAAAATGCAGTTTCGGCAGAGGAAGCCGGATGATTCGGGCCAGGAGCCGGATGAACTGGGTCAGAAGCCGGATGATCCGGGCGGGTCAACTGCGCTCGGGAATGGCTCGGGGTGAACTCGAACTTGGGGTCAAATTCGATGATTTCGCGGATTTTGGATGGATTGGAAGGTGGAGATGGTGGGGAAAGGTAAGATCCACTTGCAACACAATAAATTCACGGATCAAAACCAACAGAACTTCATCAGAACTCACAAATCACAAGAATTTTTTTGGGGCTATTTTTGTGGGTATTTTCGGATTAGGACGAAAAACAACAAAATCAAGCTAGAAAACGAAGAAGGGAGGCTCCGAAATCATGATCAACGTGGCTCATGATACCAAGATGATGTAGGGTGGATCCCTAAACGGCCGATCTTTCACCAAAGGAGCAGATCCCGACTAAGAACACGAAGAACACGAGGGGAAAACGAGGGAAAACACAAGAGGAACTCTCAAACCAACAAGATATAGTCACACATATGCTAGATCCGAGTACACATAGAGATCACACGGTCCAAAATCAACAAGGGACGATACATATGGTAACCGGTTCTTCTCCGTGAGGAGGTCTTGACGGGGCCACCCAAGAGGGGGTCTTGAATCCAACGTGGATCTTCTCCGAAGAGGGGCCGCGGTCTTTCTCAAGGAGTAGATCTGTATGGATGAGCAAAAGCTACCCTCACATATGAGCTAAACCAATGCTAACCCTAGAAAGAGGTGGTGGAGTAGTATATATAGAAGTTGGGGGGCGAAGAGGTAGATGGGCCTCGGCCCAACATCATGCACGCATGCACTATCCGGATGATCCGAATGTTGGTCCGGATGATCCGGGCTTCGGGGGTCCGGATGATCCGGGTCGGCGTCCGGATGGTCCGGCTGTGTCGTGGGCGCCGCGGGAGGTCCGGATGTCCGGGTGCTGGTCCGGACGTCCGGGTGTAGCCGGATGATCCGGGGCTGGATCCGGGTGATCCGGCTTCGTGGTGACGCCTCGGGTGTCTTCAGGCTGGTTAGCCGGATCGTCCGGGCTGGGGTCGGATCGTCCGGACGGTGGTCCGGATCGTCCGGGCTTCTGCTGACTTTGCATTTCTTCTTCTCTGTCTTCACGTCCATCTTCCTCTTTGGATTCTCCTTGCTCCTTAGCGTCTCCATGGCTAACTCCTTGATACCTGAGTATGCACAACGTCTCCGTTTGAGGTAGTAGCCATGTCTCACATGCATCAAAGTTGAATTGTGAGAGGAGAGATGTCACCTCGGTTTCGAGAGCTCTTGCACGTACTCGAGTCATGGATCCACTAGGCACTTGGTGAGACGATGGTAGGTCCATGGGGATGACCTTAGGATGCTCCGCATCATCTTTCAAGGTATGTTGATCGCACCGACGAGCCATCTTGCACCATTCGGAATGACCTATAATTTTTCGAGTGAGTAAACGGAGTGAGGATGAACTGTTACGTACTTTATGATCCAAGAATAATGCATCCGCTGGTGAAAACGTGAGGGTGGTAGCGGGATGTGATGTAGGGTAGAAACCTATACGGTCGATCTTTCATGAAAGGAGCGGATCCCAACTAAGAACACGAGGGGAAACACGAGGGAAAACACAAGAGAATCACTCAAACCAACAAGGTTTAGTCACACATATGCTAGATCCTCGAAACACGAGAGGAGATACAAGATCCACGATCAAGAAAGGACGATACAAAGGTAACCGGTTCTTCTCCGTGAGGAGGTCTTGATGGGGCCACCCAAGAGGGGGTCTTGAATCCAACGTGGATCTTCTCCTAAGAGGGGCCGCGGTCTCTCTCAATGAGTAGATCTGTATGGATGAGCGAGGCTCTATCTCACAAATGAGCTATCACAACGCTAACCCTAGAAAGAGGGAGGAGGAGGAGTATATATAGTCTAGGTGGGCGAAGGGGTACATGGGCCTCGGGCCCTTACACTATGCACAGACAGGGGAGGCCGGATATCCGGGCGTCGGGACGGATGTCCGGGCCTTCGCGAGGTGCCGGATGTCCGGGCTGGCAACGGATGTCCGGGCGGTCGGGGCTGGCCTTGACGCTCTCTGGATAGACGGGGTCCAGATGTCCGGGCGATGAGCCGGATGTCCGGGCTGGGGGTCCGTGATGCGGAGCATCCTACGAACATCACCATGTCAAGTGTCCGTTTGGCAAGTGACACGTGCGACCTCTACTTCACATACATAAAGGTGAATCATCTCCTTTACACTTGCTCACTTGACCCTCTTGAGGATGGTATACTACTTTACACTCCTCCCATGTGCATGCATACTTGACAAAATGTGGAATCCATGGAAAACGCTCGTGTTGCACAACTCAAGTGAGACGCTAGCACGATTGCTCTATAGGCGGATACGACACTTGTGCACAACCTATAAGATGCAAAATGGATAAACTTTCTATCCCATGTAAGTTTTTATGGATGCAACATCACGTGACAGACCATGAATACAACTTTCGAGGTAAGTTGATCGCACCGACGAGCCATCTTGCACCATTCGGTATGACCTATAATTTTTCGAGTGCATAAACGGAGTGAGGATGAACCGTAACGTACTTCGTGATCCAAGAATAATGCATCCGCTGGTGAAAACGTGAAGGTGGTACCGGGATGGGTGATAGACCATGTAAAGCATGAATTCTTGGGTTTCGATGCAACGAAACCCAAGAATGGAAGGATGGTGCATTGTTCTATATGCTATTGTCCATATATCAGTCCGTATGTGAGCTCCGGGATGGGAGGTAGAGGGTGGCAGAGTATACTTCAAGCATAAAATCGTCCGGAACTAAATTTTACAAGCCGGATCTCGCATCCGAAATGTTGTCGAGGCCCGCGAGTGGGTTACGGGCGCATACAACTTTGGGTTATGATTGTTGTGGCGGGTCTGGAGCTCCAATGGAGTTTTTATGGAAAAATTGTGGCCGTTTTATGGATACGACATCGCGGGGCAGACCGTGAATACAACTTTCAAGGCAAGTTGATCGCACCGACGAGCCATCTTGCACCATTCAGAATGACCTATAATATTTCGAGTGCATAAACGGAGTGAGGGTGAACTGTTACGTACTTTATAATCCAAGAATAATGCATCCGTTGGTGAAAACGTGAGGGTGGTAGCGGGATGTGATGTAGGGTAGAAACTTATACGGTCGATCTTTCATGAAAGGAGCGGATCCCAACTAAGAACACGAAGAACATGAGGAGAAACACGAGGGAAAACACAAGAGAATCACTCAAACCAACAAGGTTTAGTCACACATATGCTAGATCCTCGAAACACGACAGGAGATACAAGATCCACGATCAACAAAGGACGATACAAAGGTAACCGGTTCTTCTCCGTGAGGAGGTCTTGATGGGGCCAGCCAAGAGGGGGTCTTGAATCCAATGTGGATCTTCTCCTAAGAGGGGCCGCGATCTCTCTCAATGAGTAGATCCGTATGGATGAGCGAGGCTCTATCTCACAAATGAGCTATCACAACGCTAACCCTAGAAAGAGGGAGGAGGAGGAGTATATATAGTCTAGGTGGGCGAAGGGGTACATGGGCCTCGGGCCCTTACACTGTGCGCAGACAGGGAAGGCCGGATATCCGGGCGTCGGGACGGATGTCCGGGCCTTCGCGAGGTACCGGATGTCCGGGCTGGCGGCGGATGTCCAGGCGGTCGGGGCTGGCCTTGACGCTCTCTGGATAGACGGGGTCCAGATGTCCGGGCGATGAGCCGGATGTCCGGGCTGGGGGTCCGTGATGCGGAGCATCCTATGAACATCACCATGTCAAGAGTCCGTTTGGCAAGTGACATGTGCGACCTCTACTTCACATACATAAAGGTGAATCATCTCCTTTACACTTGCTCACTTGACCCTCTCAAGGATGGTATACTACTTGACACTCCTCCCATGTGCATGCATACTTGACAAAATGTGGAATCCACGGAAAACGCTTGTGTTGCACAACTCAAGAGAGACGCTAGCACGATTGCTCTATAGGCGGATACGACACTTGTGCACAACCTATAAGATGCAAAATGGATAAACTTTCTATCCCATGTGTGCTATATATGTATGATGTTCTGGTGTTTGATCCAAGATGATCGGATATGGCAATCTTATGTAATGTGGTATGATGCTATGGCTATTTCTTACAAGCTCTTTTGTTTCTCTCTTTTCCTTAAAAGCTTATTCTTTTTTTTTGGGTATGGCCACTTTTGCACAATGCACAAACCAAGACAGCAAATGTGTATATGCTCGAACAAACTTGAGGCACACGAGATGATATGATACCAATATGATATGGTATGTATGTAATGGATGGTGTAGACCAATGATCACTAATGTGCACAAGTAACGTTGCCGGCAATACTCAAATGGCTAGTCTCGATAGGCAAGTGACGCAAAATGGGCTAGGGGTTATCAATGCAATTATAAGGGAGATATACAATGGTGTCGTCGAGGTTACCGTCCTTGGCGATGATAAGTGGCAGTGTTCTTGATGTAGATACCAATATGATGGAGACTCGTCCCTAAGTAGCCGAAACACCTTAGGAAACGGAAAAACCACAACTCAAAATCTCAAGGACCAAAGTCAAATGGTGGTAGCGGGATGTGGTGGTGGTGTTGCACTAGGCAATGATGGGTTTTGCGAGTCGAAGTTGAAGTTGCCGTCCCTAAGTAGCCGAAACACCTTACGAGACACAAGCCACAACTCAAACAAGCTCAAACAAATTCAAGTTAAGTTGGAGTGGAAGTGTATGGTGGGCAAGGTTATGCAGAAGTGGTGGTGGTGGTTGATGAAGAAGCAACCGTCTCTAAGTAGCCTAAACACCTTAGGAGACTCGAATCACTACCCAAGCAACCGCATATGCAATGGGGAACAAAATGGGTTAGGTTGCGAAAGTCGGTGGTGGCTATGCGGATGATGTGGTGGAGGGCCTAGGCAAACTTGCCAAAGTTGTCAAAATTTGATGGAGTCAAATGATGTTGGTGTTATTTTTGTGGGAAGGAGGATGTCAATAGCTTCAAAACGAGCTAAAGAACGCCAAAATCAGAGTTCGGATGAATTAGTTATGGACAAAACAAAATCTGCCAAAGGTCTGAAACTACAGGTTACGGACGTCCGTAAATGGACCGATGTCCGGTTGGGCTCGGAAATCCGTAAATTTCGTTCTGTTGGCAGGTTCCGGTCGTCCGGTGTATGACGGACGTCCGGTGCTTCGTGGGGGTCCGGACGTCCGGTGCTTCCTGGGGGGTCCGGACGTCCGTAAAACGTCGGTCCTCCGGTGGGTGGGTCGGGGTCAACGCGAGATGCGAGTTTCGGGATGCGATTTTGGGCGGAATTTTGGGATTTTGGGGTCAAAATTGAAGAGATTTCGTGGAAGGAAAGTGTGGAAACTTGGGGAAATGCTAGATCAACTCGAAACCAAGCAAATCCATGCATCAAAATTAACAAAACTTCATCATACCAACAAATCACAAAAAAAATTGGGGCTATTTTTGGTGGGGATTTTCGAAATTGGGGAAGAACACAATAAAATCAAGCTAGAAAACACAACGGGGGGCTCCGAAATCGTGATAAACGTGGCTCTGGTACCATATGATACGGGGCTAACCCGGTGTAGGCCGATCTTTCACGAAAGGAGCGGATCCCAACGAGGAACAAGAAGAACACAAGGGGAAACATGAGGGAAAACACGCGAGAATCACTCAAACCAACGAGATGTAGTCACACATATCCTAGATCCTCGAAACACAAAGAGATACACGATCCACGATCAACAAGGGACGATACATAGCGTAACCGGTTCTTCTCCGTGAGGAGGTCTTGAATCCGCGAAGGATCTTCCCGTGAGGGGTCTTGAATCCAAGATGGATCTTCTTCGAAGAGGGGCCATGGTCTATCTCGAGGAGTAGATCCATATGGATGAGCAAAGCTCTATCTCTAATGAGCTAAACCAATGCTAAACCTAACTAGAAGGAGGTGGAGGAGTATATATAGTCTAGGGCCACGAAGGTGTAAGTGAGGGATACAAGGGGCTCGGCCTGATACTCTGCGCACAGACAGGCGTCGGTCGTCCGACAGGTACCGGACGTCCGGTGGCTCGCGAGGGTCCGGTCGTCCGGTACTTGTCGAACGTCCTGCGTTTTGGCTCGGGTGTGGATTTGTCGGTCGTCCGGTCGGGACCGGTCGTCCGGGCACTGGAGGATGTCGGACGTCCGGTCGGCGTCGGTCGTCCGACCGCTGTAGGTCTCGCTGGCTGGGGCTTGGGCTGGCTGGTGAAGACTCCAGGCGTCGGACGTCCGGTGATGACCGGTCGTCCGACGGCTGTTGATTTCTGGCAGCTTCTCCGTTGGGTCCTTGTACTTGGTGTCCTCGCTTGCTCGTCCGTTGGATGTGGTGGCTCCGTGGATTTCCTCAAAGTACCTGATCATGCATAGCACACACGTTGGAGGTAGTAGCCATGTCTCACAAGTAGAAAGTGAAAGTTCGGAGAGGAGCGAGTTCACCTTGTGCCCAATGGCGTATATTTGAGGTCTCGTCATATGTCCTCTTGGGGTTTGGAGAGTCGTCAGAGTGTACATGGGGATGAACGTGGGATGCTCCGCATTACTAGTCGACTATTTTGACATTGATTGCTTGCATGATGTTGATCCACCTATTACCATGCTTCATGCTAGTGAGATTTCCCCATGCAATGATTTGCCCATTTATGATGAGTTTGATGATTGCCATGTGGAGTCTATTGGTTGTGATGCCATGTTACATAGGATCTCTTGTGACAATTCTTTAGGTCACATCATGTTTGACAATCCGCTTGACTTTTCATATGCTATGAATGAGATCGCCCATATGTCACATTTGCAATCTCATCGTAGTGACTATGCATATGCCATTAAAATAAACCCAATTTGCTCTTATGGCATAGATGACAAGCCTATGGTTATTGGCATTTGTTTTTCTTGTAATGATATTGATATGCTCCCTTTGCATCATTTATCTCATATGCCATGCCATGACCACCTAGCTTCGGATATGCATTGTTTTGGATCTTGTCCATTTTCTCCATATGATGTTTCCAATATTGCTCATGAGGAGACCCCCATAGTGTCGGGTGGTAGGTGCGACATATGCCAACGGGTGGCTTATCATTGTGGGAGCCAATAAGACGTCGCCCGTGCCTGTAAACGGGATAAGGCGAAGACATGCATGCCGGCGAATCTTACCCAGGTTCGGGGCTCTCCGTGGAGATAACACCCCTAGTCCTGCTCTGCGGGGTCTCCGCATGATCACTAGATCGAAATGAGTAGCTACAAACGCTCCTTGAGCTGTCGGGCTAGAGGGAGAAGAAGGGCAAGGCTAGCTCTCCTTTTCTCTCTAAGTGGTTTGTGTAATTCTATGAGTCCAACCCTTTGCATGGGTGCCCTGGGGGGTTTATATAGGCCTACCCCCAGGGGTACAATAGTAATCCGGCTGGGCACGGGTCCCAGCCGCCAGTGTCTGTGTTTGCCGGCTTCTCCGCCGGCCATTGGGGCCCGCTGACTGGTGGGTCCCGCCGGCTGTCGGCTTCTTGGTCGACAGGCCGGCCCCACCGCTTGGGGGTTTTGTCGGCGGCGGGTTACTGTTGCCTCGCCCCTGATGACGAGGGCTTTGTCGAGGTAAGCATGGCTACAGCGTAGCCTCCTAGCGGGCCCTCACTGTAGCCTTGCCTCGTCTTGTCTCCTTAATGTGGCACATGTTTCGAGGGAGGGAGGTAGCCGGCTCCTGGGGCACGGCTACGCCCCCGGCCGACTACGGGAGACCGGGCCGCCTTCGAGCGTGTCTCTGGCTAAAGGGGCCCACCGCCCGCGGGCCGTACTGGCGTCTGTCGTGGATGACGTTGAGGCCAACATGGCTATAGTGTCGCGCCGGACGGGAGATGGCTGACCCGTACGGCGTCCTGTGGCCATGCCTGCTTCGGGATTCGGGGGTAGTGGGCCGTACTGCGACCACGCCCCGTCTTATCACCGTTATGTGGGCACAGTCTTGGTGGGTGCGGTCTTGGTCGGCTTCTGGGAGTCGGCGCTCTTCATGGCCGGCTTCGGGGAGTCGGTCCTCTTGGGGCCGGCTTCCTGGAGTCGGCCACCTCGTAGCTTTCTAGGGGAAAGTTTCCGAGACTGGGTCGCCTTCTGGGAGTCGGCCCTGGGATAGCCGGCCGGGGGAAGGCGGCCCTATGCTTTGTATGCTTGAAGGCTTAAATGGCCTGATAATTTCTTGAAGAGCCGGGGGGAGCCGGTTAGGCTACCCGTGGCCATTTACTCCGACAGTAGTCCCCGAAGCTGATTGGGCTTCGAGGTTGGGTGGAAGTCGAGAAGCTCGGTCAGCTTCCTATCTTGATGAGCCGGTGGCTGGGAGCCGGCTTCGGCTGGGCGAGCCGTCTTGGCGAATTTTTTTGAAGTCGGAGGACGGGAGTCTGCTGGCGCGCGCACCGGGCTGCAGGCCGGCCACTCGCCGCCTGCGAACCACGTGGCATCCCTTGGTTGAAAAGCCTGCCAGCCCACACGCGTGACAAGACGTCGCCGCAGGTCGGGGGCCCACCACTCCTACGCCCGGGCCCAGGCGCGGATTCTCTGCGGCCCAAAGCCGCCCGCACGTCTTCCTACGGCTGTTTCGGCACGCCTTTAGGGCGCAGTAATCGCGGGGCGTGGGGGGAGTGGGTGCAGTTAATCCCACATGCCACCCCACGCCTCGCCTCCTCGGCTTCGCCGTACGAAGCTATAAGTAGGGGGAGGGGGGAAGCGGCAGGCGCTCGCACGCCCCTCTCCTCTCCGCCATCTTCTTCATTCTGCTCTTCCTCACAACAGCGTCTCGCCGCCGCACCGTTCCACCACTCTTTCCCCCACCGCCACGCTCGTTCTCGCCAGCCATACGCCGCGATGCAGTACGGTGGGGACTGGGTCGGCTCCCACGTCCATGAGGATCACGTCGAGTTACTCCGCAAGACGCGGCGGCTGCCCGGCGCGGACAAGGTGTGGGTCCGTCTCGCGCCGGAGAAGGAGATCACGCCGGAGCCGGAGGAAGGCGAGCGGGTGGTCTTCCGCTCGCATTTCTTGCGCGGCCTCGGCCTGCCAGCGAGCGCCTTCTTCCGCTCCTTTCTTGAATTCTACCAACTCCAGCCGCACCACCTCACCCCGAACACGGTGGTGCTGCTATCCGCCTTCGTCACCTTGTGCGAAGGCTACCTCGGCGTCCTCCCCACCCTCGAGCTCTGGGGGGAGTTCTTCCAGTCAAAGCTGAGCACGCGTATGCAGGGCGTGCCGGCTCAGAGTGGCGCCTTCATCGCGATGCGGAGGGTGACAGCCGACAACCCCTTCCCTGTCATCATGCTGATCCAGTCGGTGAAGCTCTGGCAGAAGTCATACTTCTATGTGAAGAACGTCGCCCCGCAAGGCGACTACGTCAATTTGCCGGCTTACGAAGCCGGCCCGCCGGCGGGCAGGCGGCCCCAGTGGTCCTATCGGGCCGTGACGCTGACGCCGGCTGGAGCCGCGGCTGTCGCCCGACTGCGGGTGATGATCCAGTCGGAGGGCCTATTAGGGCCCGACCTGCTGGCCACCTTCGTCACGCGCCGGGTGCTTCCGCTCCAGAGCCGCCCTCATCTGATCTGTCAGATGAGCGGCCAGCTCGATCCGAGTCGGATGTGCACCAAAGACATGCCGCACGACGAAGTGGCCCACATGGTGAACTACCTTGCGAACTGCAAGCTCTCCGCAGAGTGGCAGTTTGGCAAGGAGCCATATTGCAGAGCTCACCCGCCGCCCACGGTATGTTCTCTTTTTCCCTTTCTCCTCTCTCAGTTTTGTCGCCGAGTTCCTTTTGGCCGACTCTGACTAATCGGCTTGTCTTGATTCCCGACCTGGCGGAGCACGATCTGGAGGACCCCGACTTGGGGGCGGCCGCCATGGATGACAACACCGAGGCGGGCGGTGGCCAAGTCGGCGGCGAGGCAGGCGGCTCCGGGCTTGGAGTCAGTTTCGACGACTGGCCGGATGATGACGAGGCGCAAGTCGTCCCACGCCGCCAGCCGGCGCCTGGCCACGGCGTGGGTTCCTCCGCCGCGCCGCCTGCTCGGGGCGGGGGGCAAAAGCATCGTGCCGCGCCGGGCTTGTTCAGCAGTCGGCCGAAGAAGCCCAGAGGCGGGGCAGCGGCGACCAGGCGGGAGGAGGCGGCCGCGAAGGCGGCCCGCTTGCGCAGGGCGGTGAAGCAGCCGCAGACGGTGTCGGCGTAAGTATATACTCCTTCGTGTATTCTTTTTTTCTTTTCTCTGGTAGTTCCTGAATCCTTGTCCTTTCTCAAAAAACCAGGGCTCCATTGTCGCTTGAGCGGGTTGCTGCCGCCTCCGTCGTTGGGTCGCCGGGAGGATCCGGGAGCACCACTCGCCGCGTGGACCCCCGTGCCGATCTTCAGGCGGCGATGGAGCGGAACGCGCGGGAGGCGCGGGAGGCGGAGGCATTGAGGGCGGCCGCCGCCAAGGCAGCGCAGGAGGAGGAGGCGGCGAAGGCGCGCGCCGACGCCGCGGCTAAGGCCCAAGCGGAGGCTGCGGCTACGGCGATGGCGGAGGGAGCCTTGTTGGTCACCCCACTGCGCGTGGCGGCGCCTGGGGCCCCAGAGCCCTCGCCAGAAGAAGCCGGCGGTGACCAGCCGGGGCTGGAGAGGGAGGACGACGTCGTCGTCCTGGAGAGGGTGGCGGGACCGGCCCCGCCGACTGGGGCGACTCAAGGCCGGCCTAACATGCCACCTGTGCAATCGGCCGGGGGCGAGCCGGCCGCGAGGACTGATCTGGTGATCCGGACGCCATCGCGCCAGCGCGTGGGGAAGGCCGCATCAGAGCCGCAGAAGGCTGCATCGGAGCCGCAGCCGGCCACGGGCTCCAGCTCGTCGGCCCAGGATATGGAGGCGGCCAGCGCCAGCTCGGGGTGGACGCCGGGTGGAGGGACGGCCGTGATGAACGTGGCCGTGCAGGACGTCCGGACCCGGCTTCAAGCCCAGGCTACGGCGCTGAGGAAGTACAACGACGAGTTCCTTGCGACGCGGGCGGCCATCCGGGTTAGTCTTCTTGTCTTTGCTTTTTTGATCTTGGTTTCTTCCGTGGGGGCGCGTCAGCGCACCCACTGGGTGTAGTCCCCGAGTTCCGAGTTGGCTGCTGAGCAGGCGGCTTGGAACTTCTTAGCGGATCTTGTTTTGCTATTGTTGTTCTTATTTCGCTCCTCTGCCTGACTTGCAGGACTACCACAACCTCCGCGCGGCTGCCTTCAACTCCCAGGCTCGGCAGCTGACCAAGAAGACCGCTGACCTATCTGAGAGCCGGGGTCAGTGCTTCGTCTTTTATCTCACGTGGGGGCGCGTCAGCGCACCCACTGGGTGTAGTCCCCGCGATTCGGGCCGTCTGCTGAGCAGTCGGGTCGGATCTTCCTTGAGGACTTCTTCTTATTCCTTCTTTTACTCTGCCATCCCTGCAGCGGCCAACGCTAGTCTAAGGGAGCAGCTGGGAGGGTCTCAGGCCGCCCTCCGTGCTAAGGAGGCCGAGTTTGCCGCCTTGGCGCAGGAGCCTGACCGCCTGGCCAAGAGGTTGGCCGACAAGGAGGAGAGCCACAAGGCAGCCCTGAAGGTGGTGCAGGACAGCGAGGCCGCCCTCTAGGCCGAGTATGAGACAGAGGCGGCTAGCTGGTCCGAAGGGAAGCAGACGCTGATCAACGGCTATGGCCAGATCGAAGATTTGGTTGACGGCAAGCCGCCTTCCTCTTCGTCCTTGCTTGCCGCTTGCCGTTTTGGCTCGTTTTCTAACTTGGTGTTTTTCTCTTCTTTCTCTTTCTTTCTTGCGCAGAGTACTTCCCTGGCTACTCTACCGCCGCCAACCAGATCATCGAGGCCCGCCGCGAGGCACAGAGGCAGGCTGGCGCCGAGATCGCGCCAAACGCTCGCCGGTCGCTGGAGGAGCAGCTCTTGGCGATCCAGGCCCGCCTCCAGCCGGCTCATCGCCTGCTCCGCCAGCTTCAACGTGTCGGGGCGCAGGTGTTGGCCGCTCTCTGGCCTGGTGAAGTGATTCCCGGCACCCCCAGTCGGACTGCTGACTGGCTGGAGGTGGCGGTCGGCCGCTTCGAGGCCTGGAAGGCTTCGGCGGCTCAGTCCGGCGCCAGGCGGGCGCTGGAGTTCGTCAAGGCCTGGTATCCCGGGCTGAGTCTGGACCAGCTGGCCACCTGGCGGCAGCAGGCCGACACGAAGCTGGAGCCGGCGCGGCCGGCTATCATCCGGCGGGCTTCAACGATCGCCGACTACACCGACACCAGCACCTTCGCTCCTGAGGTGGACGACAACGGTGTTGCCCAGCCGGAGGAATGGTTCGGGCTGAACCCGGCAGACGGCGAAGACTCGGCGGAGGAGATCGACTCCAGTGACAAGGGCGAAGAGGAGGAGGAGGAGGGTGAAGATGCCGGGCCAGATGGTGGAGCGGCCGGTCAGCCTCAGCTTGACCGTGCCTCCAGCAAGACGGCACGCGCGGGTGCACCGCCTGCGGCCGGCGATGATCAAGCCGAGACCCGCTAGCCGGCCACTCCTCTAGCCGGTGGCGCCGTCTCCACCGACCAACCCGGCTCCCACACCGCGCCTTTAGTCTAGTCTGCTATCTTTATTTTCCTGTCTTATCACTTTTGGAACAATATTTTGTTAAGTTTGCACAATTCCACCCACTGGGGGTGTATTCGAACTATGTTGATTGCCGGCCTGTTGGGGGCTTTATATGTAAATATGATTATGCATGCGTTTGGCTTTCCCTTGTTCTTTGCTTTTCATCCTTCTGCTGTTTCCTTTGCCGCCCTCCCTTGGTTGCCGCCTCCCCAGTCGGACAGTTACTCTGCAATCTGTGGCTGGAGAAGTGCTTGGCCAGTTAGGAGGGCAAGTACTCTAGCTTTGTTGGATTATAGCAAAGTGTTTTGGGAAGCCGGCCAGCCGGCTGTTCTGACAGCCGGCAAGCATGGTTGGAGGCCGTCTTTTCGCTATACAAGTTCGTTAGTCCTTAGCCGCTTTTCGTGTGGGCATCCTTTCTGCCTTGGCTCTTGCTAGTCGGACAGTCGGTTCTTCAAGCTGCGACTTTCAACAAGAGAGGACTCGGGAGCCGGCAGACTACTTGTCTGACTTCAGATAGAACTTTAATATAACTTAAGGAGGCCAGTCCCCGGGCCGACTAGTCGAACCCGGTGCCAGACAGAAAATCAAATGTAATAATACATTCATGAATATGACACTCCTTATTCATAGATAAAGGAAGGCAGTCCCCGAGTGCTCCTCGGGGGGCCTGTTGTTTCGTACTTAATACAAAAGGGTGGCATGATACATACTGCTTTTAACTGTAAAATCTTCTCAGGAGATTCGCGTTCCATGGTCGCTCCGACTCCTTGCTAGAATCATCCCTCTTGCGTGCTCTTGGCTTTTGCGCGTCGATCAGGTAGTAGCTGTCGTTGCCTAGTGCCTTGCTAATGAAGAAAGGGCCTTCCCAAGGGGCCGAGAGCTTATGCTGGCCGGCTGTTCGCTGGATCAGCCGGAGTACAAGGTCGCCCTCTTGAAAAGATCTTGGCTTGACCTTGCGGTTGTGGTAACGGCGCAACCCCTGTTGGTAGATGGCGGACCGGCTGAGTGCCAACAGCCGACCTTCTTCCAGCAGGTCGACGCCGTCTTCTCGCGCTTCCTTGGCCTCCGCCTCCGTGTACATGGTGACCCGAGGTGAGTCGAACTCGATGTCAGTTGGGATGACAGCCTCGGCACCATATACGAGTAAGAACGGAGTGAAGCCAGTTGACTTGTTGGGGGTAGTACGCAGACTCCAGAGGACAGCCGGCAGCTCATCGAGCCAGCAGCCGGCCGATCGCTCCAGTGGTATGACCAGTCGGGGCCTGATGCTGGAGAGGATGAGTCCATTTGCTCGCTCTACCTGGCCGTTTGACTGCGGGTGGGCAACAGACGCTAAGTCCAGTCGGATACCCTGCGTCGCGCAGAAACGTGCCAGTGCTCCTTTGGCAAAGTTTGTGCCGTTGTCGGTGATGATGCTGTGCGGCACGCCGTACCGAGTAGTGATGTCGGTGATGAACGTCACGGCAGTCGGCCCGTTCAGCTTCTTGATCGGCTTTGCTTCGATCCACTTGGTAAATTTGTCCACGGCGACAAGCAAATGTGTCAAGCCGCCGCGGGCTGTCTTGAATGGGCCCACAATGTCCAGCCCCCAGACGGCAAAGGGCCAGGTGAGGGGGATGGTCTTGAGTGCAGAAGCCGGCAGGTGTTGCTTGGAACTGAAGACTTGGCATCCTTTGCAGCTCTTGACTATCTCTTTGGCATCTGCCAACGTAGTCGGTCAAAAGAAACCGTGGCGGAAAGCTTTGGCCACAAGTGATCTTGAGGCTGCGTGGTGGCCGCATTCGCCTTGATGGATATCCTTGAGGATTGCCACTCCTTTCTCTGGCTCGACGCAGCGCTGGAAAACTCCAGTGACACTGCGCTTGACAAGTTCTTTGTTTACTATTGCATATGCTCCGGCTCGTCGTTGCACTAGTCTTGCTGAGATCTCATCAGCCGACAGCTCTCTGTTGACTAGGAATTGGAGGATGGGCTGGGCCCATGATGGAGCTGTGACTTCTTCTACTGTCAGTACGGCCACCATGACTCGGGTGGGTGGGTCGGGTGGCGTGGAATTGGAGTCGGCCACCGCTTCTTGTGTTGCCGCAGTCCCCGGGCCGACTGCTGCAGTCCCCGGGCCGGGTTTTGAAGTCCCCGAGCCGGGTGTGACTACGGCAGTCCCCGGGCCGGTTGTCGAAGTCCCCGTGCCGCCTGCTGGGTTCCTCCAGTCGGATCCGGCTGCATCGGGGGCAGGCGGTACGAAGATAGAGTCCGACTCTGGAGACGGCTTGATGGACGGCTTGAGGAGGCGCTGGAGAGAGACACCGGTCGGTATAGCCTGTCGGGTGGAGCCGATCCGCGCCAGGGCATCTGCTTGGTCATTGTCGGCCCGTGGTACGTGAAGGAACTCACACCTTTCGAAGTACCCACTGATCTGTTGGACGAGGAATCGATAGCTCGCCATGTTTGCATCCTTGGCGTCCCAGTCGCCAGATGACTGCTGGACCACCAAGTTTGAGTCGCCATAGCACAGGATCCGGCGTATGCCAAGCTCTTTGGCCAGCCGGAGCCCGTGTATGAGTGCCTCGTACTCGGCCATGTTGTTGGAGGCGGCGAAGTGGATTTGCAGCGTGTATCCGAGTTTGTCGCCTTTGGGAGAGGTGAGGACGATGCCGGCTCCCAAGCCGGTGCGCATCTTGGACCCGTCGAAGTGCATCCGCCAATGGGTAGAGTCGGGAGCCGGCGGTAGGTACTAGGTCTCGGCCCAGTCGACGAGGAAGTCGGCCAATGCTTGAGACTTGATGGCGGTGCGGGGTTGGTAGAAGATTGTGTAGGGTGCCAGCTCAATGGTCCATTTAGCCACCCGGCCGGATGCCTATGATCTCGGCAAGCGGGGCGGTGCACACGACCGTGATGGGATGCTCTTGGAAGTAGGGCTTCAGCTTCTTGGCGGCGAAGTACACCCCATAGCACATCTTCTGGTAGTGCGGGTAGTTTTGCTTTGAGCTGGATAGTACTTCGCTTAGATAATACACCGGTCTCTGGACTAGCTGAGCTCGGCCTTCTTCCGGGCGTTGGACCACGACAACTGTACTGACCACTCGGCTAGTCGCGGCAATGTAGAGGAGCATGGGCTCCTTCTCAGTCGGCGCCGCCAGGACAGGTGGAGTAGTCAGCATCTTCTTCAACTCATGGAAGGCTTGGTCGGCTTGGTCAGTCCACTCGAAATGAGTGGATTTCTTCATGAGTCGGTACAGGGGGAGAGCCTTCTCTCCTAGTCGGCTGATAAAGCGGTTTAAGGAGGCCAGGCACCCAGTGAACTTCTGCACATCTCCCAATTTGGTGGGAATCTCCATCCTCTCAATGGCCTTGATCTTCACATGGTTGCACTCGATGCCGCGTTCGGAGACCAGAAAGCCTAGCAGCTGGCCGGCTGGTACTCCGAACACGCATTTCTCGGGGTTAAGCTTGATCTGGAATCAGCGCAAGTTGGCAAATGTTTTTTTTGAGGTCCTCCAGTAGGGTATCGCGCTTCTCTGTCTTCACCACAATGTCGTCTACGTAGACGTGGGCATTTCTGCCGAGTTGCTTGAGCAGGCATTTCTGCATGCAACGCTGAAAAGTGGCACCGGCATTCCTTAAGCCGAATGTCATAGTCTGGTAACAGAAAGCTCCGAATGGTGTGATGAAGTCAGTCTTCAGGCAGTCTGCTGGGTCCAAGTTGATCTAATGGTACCCTGAGTAGGCATCCAAAAAACTCAACAGCTCGCATCCGGCCGTGGAGTCTATCACTTGGTTAATCCGTGGCAAAGCAAACGGATCTTTGGGGCAGGCCTTGTTGAGGCTGGTGTAGTCTATACACATACGCCACTTGTTGTTCTTCTTCAACACCAAGATTGGGTTGGCGAGCCACTCTGGGAAAAATACTTCCATAATAAAGCCGGCGGTGAGGAGCCGGGCTATTACTTCTCCTACGATTCTTCGCTTTTCTTTTGACAGTTGGCGGAGGGGCTGCTTGACCGGCTTCGCGTCAGCTCGGACGTGTAATTTGTGCTCGGCGAAATCCTTCGGAACACCCAACATGTCCTTTGGGGACCATGCAAAGATGTCTCGATTCTCACGGAGGAAGTCGACGAGCTCGCCTTCCTATTTACTGTCCAGGTTTGCCCCAATGATAGCAAACCTTTCCGGATTCTCTGGGTCCAGAGGTATCTTCTTTGTCTCCTTGGCCGGCTGGAAGGAGCCATGCGCATCATAATCCTTGGGGTTGGGGGACAAGGCCGGCTGCTTGCCGGTCATGGCCACAACCCGTTCCAGTATCTTCTTCTCTTCTACCACTACGAGGGACTCGACCAGCCGACTGCTGGCTGTAGCGCACTCGATGGACTTCTTGTAGTCGCCGGCTACAGTGATGATCCCCTTCGAGCTCGGCATCTTCATCTTCAGGTAGGCGTAGTGGGGCACAGCCATGAACTTGGCCAGAGCAGGTCGGCCAAGCAAGGCATGGTAAGGGCTCTCCAGATCCACTACCTCGAACCAGATCGCTTCTCGGCGAAAGTGATCCTTGTCTCCGAAGAGAACATCCATCTTGATCTTGCCGATCAGGGAACAGGACAAGCCGGATACGATGCCATGGAACATGGTCCGGCATGGCATGAGCTGCTTCGCCTTGATGTTCAGCTTCTCCATGGTATCGCGGTACAGTATGTTGATACTGCTTCCGCCATCAATCAGAACGCGGGAGAATCGGGCGGCTCGCCTCCGTTGCGAGGGTCATGTCCAATACTAATGCGTAGGAGCCAAGGGACGGAATCACCTCTGGGTGGTCGGCCTGGCTCCAGTTGATGCGCTTCTCGGACCAGTGCATGAACTCGGGGCTGCTGGAGGCGACTGCGTTAACCTCTTGGTGCTATCGGCGCCGACTGCGCTTGCCTTCAGCTTGGCTTGTGAAGACAACGTAGGCGGCGTGCTCTTCAGGGAACTCATCTTGAATGGCTCCGACTGCTGGTCGAGCTGCCGGCTGCTGGGGGGTTGGAGGCGGCGGGCCAGGAGCCAGAGGCGGCACCAGCCCCTCGCCCTTGGAGATCCGCGTGAGCCAGTGGCACTTTCGGGTCGTGTGGTTGGACGGCTTCGCGCCGCTGTGGAACTTGCAGGGGGCGTCGAGAGTCTGCTCGTAGGAGAAAGCCGGCTGCCAAGCCGGCCTGCCGCCCTTCTTCTTGGGAGTGGGCCCTTCTTAGGGCTGTTCATCTTCAACTGTGGCCACCTGCTGACTGGTGGAAGGCGGCATAGGGGCCTTGCGCTTGTGATCGCTCTGGTAGGGGCGCCGATTGGAGTCGCCAGCCGGCGTCTTGGGAGCCGGAGTGATCACCTTCCCAGAGGCGTCCACTCGAAGCTTGGTCTTCATCGAGGAGTCGGCCGTGGCGTACTTGTCCGCGATGATCAGCAGTTCGTCGAGGGTAGCCGGCTCGTCGCAGAGGAGTCGGTGCTTGAGGAGGGTGCCCTCTCGGCACCCGGCGGTGAAGTACTCGATGGCCTGAACCTCGTGCACCCCCTCGCAGGAGTTGCGGAGCTCGGCCCACCGCGTGAGGTAGTCGCGGGTCGACTCGTTGGGCCTTTGGACGCATAGGGAGAGTTGGCGCGGCTTGGGAGGCCGCTTGTACGTGCTGGTGAAGTTGCGGACAAAGACTTCAGTGAAGTCCAGCCAGCTGTTGACGCTGTAGGGCTTGAGGCTGTTGAGCCAGGTGCGCGCCGTGCCTTGCAGCATGAGGGGGTCGTACTTCACGGCTACGCGCCGGTTGCCGTTGGCTATTGTCAGGACCCCGATCCCAAGTCACACCGATCTAGCCTGTAACACCTCATATAGCATTGCGGCCTCACGCACGGTACTCCCACGGGTGTCGCCTTACCATGGCCCGAGACCGTTTGCGCCTTTTGGCTCACGTATATGACAATGTCGCTAGCATCCATATGACAGAGAACCCGGGCCGACATGGCTAGTCGTGAACCCAAAGCGGCACTAACGTATGGGAACAGGCATACATGAATCAACATCGAACGTGTCGGTCAGCAGCGTGTGAATCCGGGCTGTAGCACTGGGCCAACAGGACTCCGGGAACCCGGGCTGTAGCAGGCTAGGCAGGACTCCGGATATCACCGCGTGACATTTCCCCGAAGGGACAGACACAGGAACGATATGACTCACATGCCGGCCAGTCAAGTGTCCAGAGCAGTAGTGCTGGGCTAGCAGGACTCGGGTGAACCGGGCTGTAGCGGACTACTATGGCTCAAGGAGGCACTAGACTACATTTCCCCATAAGAGAGGCTGCTAAGGATAAACAACTAGGTTGTCGGATCCCACACATACCAAGCATTTCAAACATACACACAATATGCTCGATATGCGCAAATACAACATGGCATCACAACAAAACTCTACAACTCAAGTACTTTATTTAAAGGGCTCCGGAGAGCCTTACATAACTTGTTCATACAGATAGGGGTCGCATGACCCGACACTCAAGTCATACAATCATACAAGCACATGCGGAAGCAAACTGTCTGGGTACAGACACTAGAAAGAAAGAAGGCTTGACGAAGCCTGTCTATCTACATAGGCCCTTCACAAGCCTAGATCACCACCTGGGTGGCAAGTCACTCGTCGTCGTCGAGTTCTACGTAGAACCCGTCAGAAGGGGCGGTGTTGTCGTCTGAAAACAGTAATTAAAGCAACATGAGTACAAAGGTACTCAGCAAGTCTTACAACAGATCCTACTATACATGTTCATTCTCAAGAAGGTAGTGGGGTTATTGCAGCAAGCCAGCTTTGACTCTTGGCTAAGCTATCCTACAATACACCACTTGTGAAATAGTTTTCGCACACGAGTCCACTAATCACCATCTCAATACTCCACCGTGGATCCTCCCTCATCATCCAACGAGAGGGCCATCCGCGGTACTCACACTTATCTTGAGGCTTCTAGTAGTATCCATTTACTTGTCTATGAACTGCATAAGCGACCAAGTAGTCCTTTACCGCGGACGCGGCTATTCGAATAGTTTCATACCCTGCAGGGGGGTACTTCGTCACACATGCTCTCACCACTTATCGCCGCTACACGACGTGTACTCGGCAACCTTCAAGCGGAAGCCCAACGTGGGTGTCAGCCACAGCCTACCTAAACACTCGAGTCTCTAGTCCAGGTTTATCTCCTATTCAGGTTCCATCCGCAGGAAGTCCGGCTGAGGTTTCCACATACGGCCCCGAACGATGTGTGCAGGGTTCCCGGTCACCAAACGGGCGACTCGGTACACCGGGCCACGAGCCTACCGCATCACAGCCCACCCCTTGGTCAGCGCTGTCCACGGCCTCCAGCTTACTACAAACACCAGAAACTACGTGCAACTCCTGGACAGAGGACAAGGGTGAATAAGAAGCCGAGGGGGTCCATTGGTTTCGGGCCCAATGTGTGGTAGTAGCTGAGTCTTAAATCACGCATACAGATCTCAGTTCTTAGGGATGGTCTCAATGAAACAACCCACCATGCACTCCTACATGGCCTCCCATCGATACCTTTACCAAATCGTATTCAACACTTCACTCTCATTACCGACACACGCACTTTCACTCTAGTTCATCACCCTGATGAGCCAGACCTGACACAACTCTAAGCGTAGCAAGCATAGCATTGTAGGAACACAACATGGCTCAATCAACTCCTACACATGCTAGTGGGTTTCATCTAGTTACTGTGGCAATGACAGGTCATGCAAAGGAAAGTGGGTTCAACTACCGCAACACACACAGCAGTTTGAATCGCGTTGTCTTAATGCAGTAAACGAGAGCAGAAGCGAGAAGATGGGTTTGTATCGAAATGATCAATGGGTTGCTTGCCTGACGGAGTGGTGGTGGGATACTGCCCTTTAGTTGGATACTCGTGAATATCCTCGGAGGCAGGACCTACCACAATGAACACATCGAAGCACAATCAACCCCAAGCAAGTGCAACAATATGATGCATGCATGAGACATGGCAAAATGGATGTATTGGGCTAATGCAACTAAGGCCAGAAAGGTTTGGACTAATTTGAATCAAGGATTCAAATTCCAAGTCCATAAATGGCCCATATTAGTGCTTTATCTTGTTCTGTAAAAAACAGTAGATTAACTTGCTTAATCATGCATGAAACCGGTACAGATGGATAGAATGGATTTTTCTGATCATTTTTCATATATAAATCTTTTCATTCTGAGCTATAGATTATTTTCTATGATTTTTTGAAGTTTGTTATAATTTCTGGAATTTCCAATGTAAGAATAATTCCAGTAAATGCTTTATTGCGTCAGCCTGACGTCAGTGTGACGTCAGCAGGTCAACGGGGTCGTCCAGGTCAAACCTGACGTGTGGGTCCCCTGTGTCAGTGTCACTGTTAGATATTTAGTTAATTAGGATTAGTTTTAATCTCCGACTTAGTTAAATCAGCAGGCGGGCCCCACTTGTCAGTGACCCTGGGGGGGTCAAACCGTGGTCAAACCACGCTGACTCGCCGGCGTTTAGCCGCCGGCGACGTCCACACGCGGCGGTGGTGTGCGGGATTGCTCCTCCGGCGATCAAAAGGACGGCGGAGAGCACCTACGTGTAGCTGGGGGCGAACCGCGTCGACTGGTGGTGGTAGTGGAGCTCGGGGTCGCCGGAATCGACGCCGGCGACGAGCCGTGCGGCTGCCGGAGTACGGGCGTGGTTGAAACCGTAGCTAGAGAGCACGGCGAGGGACATGCGATGGCGCTACGGGTTCCTGGCGTTGCGGTGAAGCTAATGGGTATGGTGGTGTGGCCGTTGGATGGCCGGAGCCTCGTCGGCGACGAGCTTGTGCGGCGGCGCGTTCGGTTGAGCTTCGTGCGGTGGCTACAGAGCTCGAGGGAGAGAGAGGAGAGGATGGGAAGGTAGCCATGCTCACGGCGGTTGCGACGGAGCAGACGGCGAGGTCGGAGACGAGCTGTAGCAGTGGCGACGGCGGAGGGGATCTCCGACGGGGAGCGGCGAAGGCGAGGTCGGTGGCGGAGCTTCGGGGCAAACGAGCGCTCGGGGCTCGGCTTGCTCGAAGGAGTGGGCGACAGCGGAGCTGTAGGACACAGTGGGATGGCGCGAGGTCGACGGTGGCCGCGGTTACTCCGGTGAGGTGTCTGCGGCGGCGTCGGCCATGGTGGGGAAAAGGCGAGGGAGAGGCGATGGGGGAGAATGACGATGTCCAGGGGCTCGGGGCGCATCGAGGGAGGTCGTCCAGCTCATCCGCGGCGAGGGCGGCAAGCAGCTGGCGCGGTGGCGAGCTCGCGCTCGCCGCGCCAGCTCTCTGCCTGCTCTGGCGAGGGCAAGCAGCTCGCTGGCGCGGGCCAGCACAGTGCTGGGCCGCCAGGTGGGCTGCCAGGTGAGTTCTCTGCCTTCTGTTTCTTTCTCTCTTTTTTTATATATTTCTGTACTGTGTTTTGAAATAGTAAAAATACTATTTCATTTAGAAAAACCCTGAAACTATTCTGAGGCACCTTTGAGATTATTCCCAACAGCCTAAAAATACTTTCAAAATTATTTGGGCATTTGAAAATATTTATAGCATTTAAAATGCCCAAATGCAAGTACTTATGACTTGTGCAAAAATCCAAGATGGCCTCCAAAAATATGAAACCATTTTTGGCAGAGGTTTTAGCCAAGACCAAAGGTGGTGAACATTTATGGAGGGCATTTCAGGTTCATTGAAAAGAGTTTTAGTAAACCCTAGTTGTTCCAGGGGGGGGGTGCTGGGGGTTTCTGGCATTCCCCATTTCAGGTTTCTGTGAAATGTAGACATGATGCAACACTCTAATGCATGAACTAGCTAGGATGTGACAGCTATGCTGACTGCAGTAGAGTAGTCGATGAGCCAATCTTCCGGCTTCACAGAGCCGTTGTACATGGGCGTGTCTCTGGGGAGCGAAAACCCTTTGGGGAAGGGCTCGTCGCGGATGCGGGGGCCAAAGCATGGCGGACCGACATCGTCTTATTCTTCTAGCACCAGGGATCGAGCCAGGCGTGGCCATTGAACTTTGAGAAACTTGATGTTTTGGCGTCGAGTGGTACGCTCGGCTTGATCAAGGATTCGAACGGGATACTTCCGGTATGTGAGATTATCTTGGAGATCAAGCGTTTCGTGGTCCACTCCACGGATAGGATCCGAGAAGCAACGCCTGAGTTGAGAAACGTGGAAGACGTCATGAACCTTGGAAAGATGCGGAGGTAGTTCCAATTGGTAGGCAACTTCTCCTCGCTTGGCAAGAATGCGAAAGGGTCCAATGTAACGAGGAGCCAATTTGCCTTTGATACCGAATCGATGGGTTCCCTTTAAAGGAGTCACCCGAAGGTAAGCCTTCTCGTCAACCTCAAAAGTCATAGCCTTATGCTTGCGATCATAATGGCTCTTTTGGCGAGAGTGGGCTGTTTTCAATTTCTCACGAATAATGCGAACCTGCTCTTCTGCTTCCTGAATCATATCCGGGCCAAAGAGTTGTCTTTCCCCGGTCTCTGACCAGTTAAGAGGCGTTCGACATTTTCGTCCATAGAGAACCTCGAAAGGGGCTTTGCCCAAGCTAGCTTGGTAACTATTGTTATAAGCGAACTCGGCGAATGGAAGGCATTTCTCCCAATCCATGCCAAACGAGATGACAGAAGCTCGGAGCATATCCTCCAGAATTTGATTAACTCGTTCTACCTGACCACTTGATTGAGGGTGAAAGGCGGTGCTAAAAGAGAGACGAGTTCCCATAGCAGTTTGGAAACTTTCCCAAAATCGAGAGGTGAAGAGACTTCCACGGTCTGAGTTAATTTCCAATGGAACACCATGAAGAGACACTATTCGGGAGATGTACAAGTCTGCTAGCTGGCTAGCGGTTATACTCTCACGAACAGGTAGGAAGTGGGCTACTTTGGAAAGACGATCGACAACAATGAAGATAGCATTATTCCCTCTCTTGGTCCTGGGAAACCCGGTAATGAAATCCATACCTATTTTATCCCATTTCCATTCAGGAATAGCCAGAGGCTGAAGGGTGCCAGCAGGCCGTTGATGCTCTGCTTTAACACGACGGCAGATGTCGCAGTTAGCAATGTATTGAGCAATTTCTCTCTTCATCCTAGTCCACCAAAACCTCTGGCGTAGGTCTTGATACATTTTAGTACTACCGGGATGAATGGTGAGAGGAGATTCCTGAGCTTCCTTAAGGATCAATCGCCTCAGGTTGCGTACCTTGGGAACCACTAGGCGGCCTCCAAAGAACACAACACCTTGGTCATCAACGGAGAAACAATCCGCAACTCCTTTCTTGATGTTTCTCTTAATACGGGAGATCCCCGGATCTACCTTCTGAGCTTTGATGATCTGATATGTAAGGGTAGGTTTCGCCACCAGGGTAGATAGAAATCCTTGAGGAACAATGTGGAGGTTAAGCTTACAGAATTCCTCGTGGAGAAGTGGTTGGCTTTGTTGTAACATCAAGTTGTTACAATAGGATTTACGGCTTAGCGCATCAGCCATGACGTTGGCTTTGCCCGGGGTGTAAGATATTTCTAAGTCGTAGTCTGAGATCAACTCGACCCAACGTCTTTGCCTGAGATTCAAATCCGGTTGGGTGAAAATGTATTTCAGACTCTGGTGGTCGGTGAAAATTTCGCAACGGTTACCGAGAAGGTAATGTCGCCATGTTTTGAGTGCATGGACTACGGCTGCAAGCTCTAGATCATGTGTGGGATAATTATCCTCATGTGGACGCAACTGTCGGGAAGCGTAGGCAATCACATGACGGTCTTGCATGAGTATGCAACCTAGTCCTTGTCGCGAGGCGTCGCAATAAATAACAAAGTCTTTAGAGAAATCTGGTGGTACGAGTACGGGGGCAGATGTCAGGCGTCTTTTTAGTTCCTGAAAGCTGAACTCGCACTGTGGGGTCCACTCAAACTTCTTATCTCTCTTGAGGAGTTCGGTTAGAGGTTTAGCAACCTTGGAGAAATTCTCGACGAAGCGACGGCAGTAGCTCGCTAAGCCAAGGAAACTCCGGACTTGCTTGACCGTTTCAGGTGGAGTCCAGTCAAGGATGGCTTGAACTCGCTCGGGATTGACAGCAATACCTTTACCAGAGATCACGTGGCCTAGGTAGGTCACTTCTGGCAACCAGAATTCACACTTGGAGAATTTAGCATAAAGGCGATGCTCTCGAAGTTTCGTTAGTACTAGCCTTAGATGCTCGGCATGTTCTGCCTCGTTCTTGGAGTAGATGAGTATATCATCGAGGTATACTACGACGAATTTATCCAAATACTCCATGAAGATTGAGTTCATTAACCGAGAGAAGGTGGCTGGAGCATTGGTTAACCCGGAGGACATGACTGTATACTCGTATTGGCCATAACGAGTAACAAAGGCCGTTTTAGGAATGTCCCCGTTCTTGATTTTGATTTGATGGTAGCCCAACCTCAAATCCATCTTAGAGAAGACAGAGGATCCAGCGAGCTGATCATACAGATCGTTTATCCTGGGAAGCGGATACTTGTTCTTGATTGTGACTAGGTTGACAGGTCGGTAATCTACAACCATCCGATCCGTACCATCCTTCTTCTTGACGAAGAGGACGGGGCAAGCCCACAGAGAAGAACTAGGACGGATGAAACCCTTTTTCAAGGACTCATCGAGTTGTTTCTTAAGCTCGGCTAGCTCTAGGGGTGCCATCTTATAGGGTCTTCTAGAGATTGGGACGGTTCCTGGAACAAGGTCTATTACGAACTCGACATCCCTGTCAGGTGGAATACCTGGCAGTTCTTCAGGGAAGACATCCGGGAAGTCACGGACTACCGGCACATCTTTGAGGTCTGGAAGAGGGTTGGCATTTAATGAGTAGAGCTGACGCTTAGACACTCGGGTCAAAACATTGACTGTCTTGCCCGACGGATGGGTGAGTTGAACAGTTCTAGTAGAGCAATCAATCTTAGCATAATGAGCTGACATCCAGTCCATACCCAAGATGATATTTATGTCCGAGGACTTGAGAGCTATTAGTGACGCAAGGAAGACCAGACTGTCAACAAGAATTTCATTTCCATGGCTTATTCTAGAGGTTTGCCATCTGGAACCAGGAGTTTGAATGTCCATGGAAGTAGGCATGTCACTAAATGTGGTGTTGTGCAATCGAGCATAGCTCTCGGAGATAAATGAATGAGATGCTCCAGTATCAAAAAGAACAATTGCTGGATGGCAATTAACAAGGAGCGTACCAAGGACGACGTTGGGATCCTCATGAGTTTCTTCAGCTGAAACATAGTTGACATGGCCACGTGTTGTGGTGGCTGGCTTGGCGTAGTAAGTCTTTCCTGCTGGCTTACCACGGCCAACGGACTGTCCAGGTTGATTGAGGTTGTTTCGGGGGCACTCGCGCAAATAGTGACCCGTTTCTCCACACTTGAAGCATGTCACAATATTGGGGCGTGAAGCAGCATTAGCAGCGGGGCCACCATAGACCTTGGGTGGTGCATGCTGCTGGTTGGGGCGAGGCGCCTCGAAGGATGGCCTCGGGGTGAACCTGGGTGGCAGAGCAGTATTTGGAATCCAGACCCGGCGCTTCTGGGATCCGGAGCCAGATGAGGAACCAAAGTCACGAGAGTGCTTGCGTGTAGCGTCATAGTCAGTTTGTCCTGTCTCGGCACTGATGGCTTTATTGACCAACTTCTGGAAAGAGGTGCACTCATGCAGACGGAGATCACGGCGAAGCTCGGGGCTAAGTCCCTTGCGGAACCTTGCCTGCTTCTTGGCGTCGGTGGATACCTCTTCAGGAGCATAGCGTGCTAGGTTTCCAAACTCACGGCTGTATGCATCCACGGTCAGTCTGCCTTGGGTGAAGTTGCAGAATTCTTCGCGCTTACGATCTATGAGACCCTCCGGGATGTGATGCTCACGGAAAGCCTCACTGAATTCAGCCCAAGTAGTGATTTGGCCAGCTGGGCGCATAGCCTCAAAGTTCTCCCACCAAAGGCTAGCAGGGCCTTCGAGGTGATAAGCGGCGTAGGTAACCTTATCAGCTTCGGCTACGTTGGCAGAACGTAGCTTATGGGTGATGCTGCGAAGCCAGTCATCCGCATCAAAGGGCTCGACGGAATGATTGAACTTCGGTGGGTACAACTTGATAAAGTCATTGAGGGACACCAGGTCGTTCCTCTGGTGACGTGCAGTATTCTGCTCAATTCGCTCTAGCAAGCGGTTAGTCTCACGCTTGTTTCTTTCTGCCTCCACCATAACTTCGGCCAGTGAAGGCGGTTGGGGCAGATTCTCCGCCCTGGCTGCATTGGCTTCATCCTCCGCCTGGACAGCAGGGTTGTTGCGGGTGTTAACCATCCTAGGAGAAACAAGGCAACGGTTTAGACGAGGATGGCTAAATCTTGATAGGGAAAAGCGGAATGTAATGGATAACACGGGATGCAGAGATGACCATCAGTATGACATGGTAACATAGCAACATACATATACCAACGGTCATACACGCCATACATAGTTTAGTACAAGCCCAGGCTAAGGTACAACTACGATGAAAGACGGTACATCTCATCAGAGGCATTCCAAGCTCCTATACATTATTTTTCTACACCTCCGGAACGTGATACACACCAAGTCGTATCCCACAAGACACGCAGGACTGTGGAGATTACAACTGTTACAATACTAGTGGAACTACTACCAACTCAGACGTCTCCGTAGTAATCCTCATAGAAGTCACCACTATGTCCTGGGAGCTGAACATGATCATCTGGAAACAGTCGGTCCTGTGGAGCTTGCGGTCCATAGGGACTCGGGTGTGGCCTTGGTCCAACAAACGGTGGCAGACGGGGTCCACGAGGAGGGGTGATGCCTCCTACATCACACCATTCCATACATTCTGGCAGACCAGATCGCACGGGGTATAAGTCCCTCATGTCCATGAACCCAGCTTGCACGGCAGGTGCAAACCGTGTCAGAGTGGCCCAGTGATCAGCACGAGCATTAAAGAGCTCCATTCGCAAGGCACGATTCTCACGGTCCTTGTCCTCAAGCATCTCAGTGGTGGTGCGGAGTAGTGAGTCCTCATGAGTAGAATCACAGTAAGTAGCCTGATAGTACCCCTGTGCCCCAGGGAGTGCTGCTGGCATGTAGCGGTAGTCGGTGTTCTGAAGCAGAGTAGTTCTGGCTCGCATGATAGTCATCATTGAGTAAGCTGCGTCCTGCACAGACATCTCGATAGTAACCCCAAGTCCATAAGAGCAATGGAGGGGTTTAGTGGCTCCGGGATAGGATGGATAAATCCTGAATGTGCAAAGATATTGACTTTGATTAAAGTCTCGGAACTGCTCCTCGACGGTATACTCGGGATACCAACGATAGCCTGCCTCAACCATCACCCGGACCAACATGGCCGTGTGACCAGGTACGCCGATGCACCGGGTCAGACGAACCACTTGGTTCTGGGAACGGGTGGCCATCTAAAAGCACGAAATAATGCAAGGCATTAGTATTTCTAGGAGAATTCGGACAGCATAACGACTGTAAATGCTCGAAAAAGGATTTGAGACATTCGCAACAGTTTTGCAATACCACTCAACAACATCATGTCAAGGTTCTGGTTCAACCGACAACATACTAGGGTAGTAGAAACTGAACCGAAGCATGGACCCAACAATCCTATAAGTTACTACGGATTAGTAGCACGTGAACCTGATAGAGAGGAGAGAGCCTAGTCCTTCACCCGCGTAGAATGAGAAGAGTATGACTCACATCAGAGGGCATGAGGTAAAGGAGTAAAAGCACCTTACGTTCCCTCCCACAATCAATTCCCCTACATATAACTAAAGCATTTCTAGACTCGACATCGACCAGTTTGGCTTATCGCACCTACAGGCAGTCCGGCTCTGATGCCAACGCTGTCAGGACCCCGATCCCAAGTCACACCGATCTAGCCTGTAACACCTCATATAGCATTGCGGCCTCACGCACGGTACTCCCACGGGTGTCGCCTTACCATGGCCCGGGACCGTTTGCGCCTTTTGGCTCACGTATATGACAATGTCGCTAGCATCCATATGACAGAGAACCCGGGCCGACATGGCTAGTCGTGAACCCAAAGCGGCACTAACGTATGGGAACAGGCATACATGAATCAACATCGAACGTGTCGGTCAGCAGCGTGTGAATCCGGGCTGTAGCACTGGGCCAACAGGACTCCGGGAACCCGGGTTGTAGCAGGCTAGGCAGGACTCCGGATATCACCGCGTGACATTTCCCCGAAGGGACAGACACAGGAACGATATGACTCACATGCCGGCCAGTCAAGTGTCCAGAGCAGTAGTGCTGGGCTAGCAGGACTCGGGTGAACCGGGCTGTAGCGGACTACTATGGCTCAAGGAGGCACTAGACTACATTTCCCCATAAGAGAGGCTGCTAAGGATAAACAACTAGGTTGTCGGATCCCACACATACCAAGCATTTCAAACATACACACAATATGCTCGATATGCGCAAATACAACATGGCATCACAACAAAACTCTACAACTCAAGTACTTTATTTAAAGGGCTCCGGAGAGCCTTACATAACTTGTTCATACAGATAGGGGTCGCATGACCCGACACTCAAGTCATACAATCATACAAGCACATGCGGAAGCAAACTGTCTGGGTACAGACACTAGAAAGAAAGAAGGCTTGACGAAGCCTGTCTATCTACATAGGCCATTCACAAGCCTAGATCACCACCTGGGTGGCAAGTCACTCGTCGTCGTTGAGTTCTATGTAGAACCCGTCAGAAGGGGCGGTGTTGTCGTCTGAAAACAGTAATTAAAGCAACATGAGTACAAAGGTACTCAGCAAGTCTTACAACAGATCCTACTATACATGTTCATTCTCAAGAAGGTAGTGGGGTTATTGCAGCAAGCCATCTTTGACTCTTGGCTAAGCTATCCTACGATACACCACTTGTGAAATAGTTTTCGCACACGAGTCCACTAATCACCATCTCAATACTCCACCGTGGATCCTCCCTCGTCATCCAACGAGAGGGCCATCCGCGGTACTCACACTTATCTTGAGGCTTCTAGTAGTATCCATTTACTTGTCTATGAACTGCATAAGCGACCAAGTAGTCCTTTACCGCGGACGCGGCTATTCGAATAGTTTCATACCCTGCAGGGGTGTACTTCGTCAGACACGCTCTCACCACTTATCGCCGCTACACGACGTGTACTCGGCAACCTTCAAGCGGAAGCCCAACGTGGGTGTCGGCCACAGCCTACCTAAACACTCGAGTCTCTAGTCCAGGTTTATCGCCTATTCAGGTTCCATCCGCAGGGAGTCCGGCCGAGGTTTCCACATACGGCCCCGAACGATGTGTGCAGGGTTCCCGGTCACCAAACGGGCGACTCGGTACACCGGGCCACGAGCCTACCGCATCACAGCCCACCCCTTGGTCAGCGCTGTCCACGGCCTCCAGCTTACTACAAACACCAGAAACTACGTGCAACTCCTGGACAGAGGACAAGGGTGAATAAGAAGCCGAGGGGGTCCATTGGTTTCGGGCCCAATGTGTGGTAGTAGCTGAGTCTTAAATCACGCATACAGATCTCAGTTCTTAGGGACGGTCTCAATGAAACAACCCACCATGCACTCCTACATGGCCTCCCATCGATACCTTTACCAAATCGTATTCAACACTTCACTCTCATTACCGACACACGCACTTTCACTCTAGTTCATCACCCTGATGAGCCAGACCTAACACAACTCTAAGCGTAGCAAGCATAGCATTGTAGGAACACAACATGGCTCAATCAAATCCTACACATGCTAGTGGGTTTCATCTAGTTACTGTGGCAATGACAGGTCATGCAAAGGAAAGTGGGTTCAACTACCGCAACACACACAGCAGTTTGAATCGCGTTATCTTAATGTAGTAAACGAGAGCAGAAGCGAGAAGATGGGTTTGTATCGAAATGATCAATGGGTTGCTTGCCTGACGGAGTGGTGGTGGGATACTGCCCTTCAGTTGGATACTCGTGAATATCCTCGGAGGCAGGACCTACCACAATGAACACATCGAAGCACAATCAACCCCAAGCAAGTGCAACAATATGATGCATGCATGAGACATGGCAAAATGGATGTATTGGGCTAATGCAACTAAGGCCAGAAAGGTTTGGACTAATTTGAATCAAGGATTCAAATTCCAAGTCCATAAATGGCCCATATCAGTGCTTTATCTTGTTCTGTAAAAAACAGTAGATTAACTTGCTTAATCATGCATGAAACCAGTACAGATGGATAGAATGGATTTTTTTGATCATTTTTCATATATAAATCTTTTCATTCTGAGCTATAGATTATTTTCTATGATTTTTTGATGTTTGTGATAATTTCTGGAATTTCCAATGTAAGAATAATTCCAGTAAATGCTTTATTGCGTCAGCCTGACGTCAGTGTGACGTCAGCAGGTCAACGGGGTCGTCCAGGTCAAACCTGACGTGTGGGTCCCCTGTGTCAGTGTCACTGTTAGATATTTAGTTAATTAGGATTAGTTTTAATCTCCGACTTAGTTAAATCAGCAGGCGGGCCCCACTTGTCAGTGACCCTGGGGGGGTTAAACCGTGGTCAAACCACGCTGACTCGCCGGCGTTTAGCCGCCGGCGACGTCCAGACGCGGCGGTGGTGTGCGGGATTGCTCCTCCGGTGACCAAAAGGACGGCGGAGAGCACCTACGTGTAGCTGGGGGCGAACCGCGTCGACTGGTGGTGGTAGTGGAGCTCGGGGTCGCCGGAATCGACGCCGGCGACGAGCCGTGCGGCTGCCGGAGTACGGGCGTTGTTGAAACCGTAGCTAGAGAGCACGGCGAGGGACATGCGATGGCGCTACGGGTTCCTGGCGTTGCGGTGAAGCTAATGGCTATGGTGGTGTGGCCGTTGGATGGCCGGAGCCTCGTCGGCGACGAGCTCGTGCGGCGGCGCGTTCGGGTGAGCTTCGTGCGGTGGCTACAGAGCTCGAGGGAGAGAGAGGAGAGGATGGGAAGGTAGCCATGCTCACGGCGGTTGCGACGGAGCAGACGGCGAGGTCGGAGACGAGCTGTAGCAGTGGCGACGGCGGAGGGGATCTCCGACGGGGAGCGGCGAAGGCGAGGTCGGTGGCGAAGCTTCGGGGCAAACGAGCGCTCGGGGCTCGGCTTGCTCGAAGGAGTGGGCGACGGCGGAGCTGTAGGACACAGTGGGATGGCGCGAGGTCGACGGTGGCCGCGGTTACTCCGGTGAGGTGTCTGCGGCGGCGTCGGCCATGGTGGGGAAAAGGCGAGGGAGAGGCGATGGGGGAGAATGACGATGTCCAGGGGCTCGGGGCGCGTCGAGGGAGGTCGTCCAGCTCATCCGCGGCGAGGGCGGCAAGCAGCTGGCGCGGTGGCGAGCTCGCGCTCGCCGCGCCAGCTCTCTGCCTGCTCTGGCGAGGGCAAGCAGCTCGCTGGCGCGGGCCAGCACAGTGCTGGGCCGCCAGGTGGGCTGCCATGTGAGTTCTCTGCCTTCTGTTTCTTTCTCTTTTTTTTATATATTTCTGTACTGTGTTTTGAAATAGTAAAAATACTATTTCATTTAGAAAAACCCTGAAACTATTCTGAGGCACCTTTGAGATTATTCCCAACAGCCTAAAAATACTTTCAAAATTATTTGGGCATTTGAAAATATTTATAGCATTTAAAATGCCCAAATGCAAGTACTTATGACTTGTGCAAAAATCCAAGATGGCCTCCAAAAATATGAAACCATTTTTGGCAGAGGTTTTAGCCAAGACCAAAGGTGGTGAACATTTATGGAGGGCATTTCAGGTTCATTGAAAAGAGTTTTAGTAAACCCTAGTTGTTCCAGGGGGGGGGGTGCTGGGGGTTTCTGGCATTCCCCATTTCAGGTTTCTGTGAAATGTAGACATGATGCAACACTCTAATGCATGAACTAGCTAGGATGTGACAGCTATGCTGACTGCAGTAGAGTAGTCGATGAGCCAATCTTCTGGCTTCACAGAGCCGTTGTACATGGGCGTGTCTCTGGGGAGCGAAAACCCTTTGGGGAAGGGCTCGTCGCGGATGCGGGGGCCAAAGCATGGCGGACCGACATCGTCTTCTTCTTCTAGCACCAGGGATCGAGCCAGGCGGTGGATCCGGTGGCGGGCGTCGTTCTCGCCGACTCCTTCGCGGTGGCCTAGTCGGCCACCAAGAGTCGGATGCGTGACCGGCGGCGGGGTGGGATATCTCTCCCCTTGAGGCGGGGGAGGAGGCGGATTTCCTTGGTGCTCCACTGCTCGAGGGCGGCCTTCCGCGTCGCGCTCGATGGTGATCCGAGTCCGGCTGCGGCTAGCAGCCGGCTCCTTGTCTTTCCTCGCGCGGGCACCGCTCGCAGTCGGCGACCGGGATGTCGCGGCGTGCTGTCGGCGCGGGGGAGGACTCTCAGCGCGGGCGCCGGCTTCGTGCCGTTCTGCGGCCGCGTCGATCAGCTGCTGGATTCGCCTTGTCATGTAGGGGAGCTCATCGGCTCCCAGCCCATTTAGCTCTTCAGCAGCCGCCTGAGCGGCTCGCAGATTCTCGAGCGGCGTGGCGTAGACGGGGCGGTCTGCCCCCAGCATGCTGGCGATAGCCGCGCCGCGCTTCTGGACGAAGCCGGCTCGGCTCGGCCCGCCATGAGGCGGCGTGCCAAAGGCGGCGCGGTCGACTTCGCGTTGGTGAGCCTCGATAAGGCGTCTCATGGAGGCTATCTTCTGGCCTTCCGCGATGAGGGCGAGGCGGCGTGCCTCCAGGGTCTCTGCGTCGGCGTCGGCCTGGATGGGGACGGATAAGTCGTGCATCGCCGCTTGCAGGGCGTCGTGGGCGTTCTCGCCCGAGTTGGCGGCCTGGCTGATGACCAGCACCTCCGTGACAGCACTGCTGCCGCTGTCAGCTCGGGGGAGAGGGTCGTCGAAGACTACCACATCGGAGGGGTAGGCGTCGAGCGATGCCGTGTCGGAGTCGACAAGCATCGGGTCGGTGGAGCCGACCGACTCCAAGTCTATAGCAGGCTCGCTCAAGACGTGAAGTTGGTCGAGGAGGCTGATGAGGCGGCTCTCGGGGTAGTCCGTTCCCGTGTCGGACGCGGGCTCGTCGGAGATGCGAGTCTCGCCGAGCAGACCGGCGAGGCAGCTCGCTGCGCAGGCGTCATCGACGCCTTCCAGCGCGTCGGGGCAAACGTCGTCGGGCGCAGCAGGCTGGCTGCGCTCGCGAGGGAGAAAAAGGGTTCCCGTCCAGAACAGGTCTCCGGACGACGGTGCACCTGGCCCCACGGTGGGCGCCAAATGTCGGGTGGTAGGTGCAACATATGCCAACGGGTGGCTTATCATTGTGGGAGCCAATAAGACGTCGCCGGTGCCTGGAAACGGGATGAGGCGAGGACATGCACGCCGGCGAATCTTACCCAGGTTTGGGGCTCTCCGTGGAGATAACACCCCTAGTCCTACTCTGCGGGGTCTCCGCATGATCACTAGATCGAAATGAGTAGCTACAAACGCTCCTTGAGCTGTCGGGCTAGAGGGAGAAGAAGGGCAAGGCTAGCTCTCCTTTTCTCTCTAAGTGGTGTGTGTAATTCTATGAGTCCAACCCTTTGCATGGGTGCCCCGGGGGGTTTATATAGGCCTACCCCCCAGGGGTACAATAGTAATCCGGCTGGGCACGGGTCCCAGCCGCCAGTGTCTGTGTTTGCCGGCTTCTCCGCCGGCCATTGGGGCCCGCCGACTGGTGGGTCCCGCCGGCTGCCGGCTTCTTGGTCGACAGGCCGGCCCCACCGCTTGGGGGTTTTGTCGGCGGTGGGTTACTGTTGCCTCGCCCCTGATGACGAGGGCTTTGTCGAGGTAAGCATGGCTACAGCGTAGCCGCCTAGCGGGCCCTCACTGTAGCCTTACCTCGTCTTGTCTCCTTAATGTGGCACATGTTTCGAGGGAGGGAGGTAGCCGGCTCCTGGGGGCCGGCTACGCCCCCGGCCGACTAGGGGAGACCTGGCCGCCTTCGAGCGTCTCTCTGGCTAAAGGGGCCCGCCGCCCACGGGCCGTACTAGCGTCTGTCGTGGATGACGTTGAGGCCAACATGGCTACAGTGCCGCGCCGGACGGGAGATGGCTGACCCGTACGGCGTCCTGTGGCCATGCCTGCTTCGGGATTCGGGGGTAGTGGGCCGTACTGCGACCACACCCCGTCTTATCACCGTTATGTGGGCACAGTCTTGGTGGGTGCAGTCTTGGCCGGCTTCTGGGAGTCGGCGCTCTTCATGGCCGGCTTCGGGGAGTCGGTCCTCTTGGGGCCGGCTTCCTGGAGTCGGCCACCTCGTAGCTTTCTAGGGGAAGGTTTCCGAGACTGGGTCGCCTTCTGGGAGTCGGCCCTGGGATAGCCGGCCGGGGGAAGGCGGCCCTATGCTTTGTATGCTTGAAGGCTTAAATGGCCTGATAATTTCTCTATGAGCCGGGGGGAGTCGGTTAGGCTACCCGCGGCCATTTACTCCGACACATAGTTTCCTCATACATTTTAGGAGATTTTGATCACTCCCATCCATTGCATGATCCCAATAATTATGTGCACAATATGCTCCCCATGAATGAAAATGCTATTGATGTGCCATATACTTGTATGCTCAATTTGCGTCCCCATCGTGTTACACATAACAAATATTCTTTCATGATGGATGGCATGTTCTTATACCATGCATCAAATTTCTTTGAGCGATGCTTATCTTGTGCTAACTCTCATGTGCACATACACATCATGATGGATGATGTGTACATTTACCACACACACAATTTCTTACGTTTGTGTCTCTTTTGTGTAGGTACCCATCAATACTTGTCAACCTCACAATCCCATGAGTTGACAAAACGAGCTCTAGAGAGCAACGTTGACTTGGGATCTCATGGATTGTCTTTCCCACCGCTCTCTTGGCGCAAAGACATCGCGCATTTCTTCTACATGGCCCTCACTTGGCTATGGGTTATTGTCCATTACATATTATATGCCCATCTTGCCATGTTCACTTTGCATGACATGCTTATTCATATGCCTTCACCATGCATTTGTGACCCATTCTTTGCATTACACATGATGATTGATTCTACTACTTGTATGTGTATTTGCAAGCTTGGTGGATATATTACGTGTTGTTGCTATGTTCCATTTGTGACCCATGCCTATGATGATACTATGATCTTGCTTTTGTGTTCGTGCTTGAGATATGTCATGTGCATTGTCTATGCCTATTATTTGCTCACATGACATGATTTCCATGATTTCCTCTAGTATGTTGCATCTTCGCACTACTAGCTTGCACGACTTGATTACTATGATTGCTTGCCTTGTTGCATCACTAATGATTCATATTTTCTCATTTCATGCGGTTGATGACAACCATCTACATGCTTTGCACATGATTGTTATTGCTTATTGCCATATATCTCCATGTGTTGCCTCTCTCATGCTAAATGATTTGCCATGTATTTAGTGCAACAATGCTTTTAGTCTTGCTAATGAGATTGCCCCCATAGCATTCTCGCATATATTTGGAGATTTTGACATATTCCTTGTGAAGCATGCTTGTCTTAACTCTTTGCACCATATACCTAGTGCCATGAATATAGCCATTGTTGCATCATATTATTCATGCACTTATGCTTCTAATGGTTATGTGCAAGAGAAGAGAACCATCATGATGGATGATGTGTTTATCTACCATGCACATACGTTCTTTGCCTTGTTTTGTGCATGTGTAGGAAACTTGGGCCTCGTGTCAACTTCCACATCACGTGAGTTGACAATCTGAGCTCTTGAGAGCGAACCACCTTCTACCACGACGATTCTACACCGCACTTGCTTGTGCTTCGGCATTGTGAAGAATACACAAGGACACGCCTTCAAGGTGACAACTTTCTTGAGCATGGATATTGCGGATCATACTACTTGTCGTGGAATTGTCACGGCAGATGTCCTCGGGTTAGGACTTAGTCGTGGAGCCATCGCAGTTGGGAAGCTTGAAGGGGTTAAGTGGGACAAGGAACACGAGGGTTTATACTGGTTCGGCCCCTTACGATGAAGGTAAAAGCCTACGTCCAGTTGAGGTGGTATTAATCAGGGTTTCGATAACCAGGGAGCTAAACAGCTATGCCCGGCTCTCGATCAGATTGTTGTCGCCCCTAAACCGCTGCTGGGTCGTCCCTTTATATAGGGAGGTTGACACCCAGCGGCCCTTAGAGTCCCGGCCGGCTCATAAGAGTGTCCGGCTCGGACTCTAAACAATACTTGCCTTACACTACAAGTCTACTATAACAATAAAGATTGTACTACGGGCTTTAAGCCATCGCCGGGTCTCAGCCCATCTCTAGCCCATTATCTTGAAACTTAGCTCCGGGCTTCTGGCAATGACCCTTAGTGTAACCCGACCCTCCTGGCGGGTGACTCCCAGGTCTATATCCTCAACATTAGGCCCCAGATTGACTTGAGCCGGCTCGTGTCAATCTTCAACTCTGCCGACAGAAAAATCTCCGGCTTACCGTTCGTGTGAAGGCCATAACCCGGAGTGACGTCATTCTCCGGACTCTGGATAATCCGCCGTGACGTCATCCTCCATTAAGTCCGTTTTTTACTCCGCCAGATCCACAACGGATCTCTGCTTTTACTGTCTTTGTGAAAATCGAGGCGCCGTGAGGGGGAGATAACCACGCCGTGGTCTCCTTGAATCTCGCGCCCACTTATGACTTACCTTATAAATAGGACGGCCCGGCACTCTCTTCTCACACTCTCCTTCTTCTTCCTCGCGCTGTTGTTCCTCTGCCCGAGCTTCTGCCGCCGCCGCCGCCGTCGCGCCCCTGATCTTCATCGACCCGGCCGCTGCATCACCCTGACCCGGACCAGATAACGGCGGCGACCTTCGCTCTTCCTCAACTCCGGTGAGTCTTCTCTGCCTTGCTAGAACAGATCTGTGGTAGGGTTCCTCCCGTTCTTCGTGTTCGTCACCTTTGCCCAGAGACTCGGCAGTCCTCGTCACCACTGTAGTCGGTTGATCTTTATCCTTGCGTAAAACCACTGCGGTAGACGTTCGGAACTCATTTCATCTGCAAGAAATCCTCTTTTTACTGCATAAGAACTGTGTTCAACCTCAAGAACTTCTCCTGCCTCTGTTTTTTAGGTCTAGAAAATTTTCTCTGCTCCGACTATTTTGATCCAAAAAAGTTACGGTAGTATGTGAAACCTGTTTACCACACTTAGTAAAAACGCAACCATTGAATCTCGGCGGCTTACATGTCCGGTTTAAAGAGAACCATGCTCTGTAAAATCCTCCGACTTAACTGCAGTAAGCCGTAGATGACCAACTTAACCTGAAAGCCCCGACAGCTTAGATAACCCACCATATCAATATATATCATTAGTCCCCTTCATAAGCCGTCACTGTAGTTTGAATGATAATCCCCGGCTTATAATTAATCCGGACACTTTTCTCTTCCTCATAGACCACCAACCGTCACCATGCCTCCCAAGGCTCCCATCACTTGCAACTGGATGAAATCCAACGTCACCGAAGAGACCCTGGCCAACTTTGTTAAGTCCGGATATCTGCCCAAGAAGGAAGTGATGTCCTACCGTGCCCCTGACCCGTCCGAAGAAAGACCTCAGCCGAGGGACGGGGAGGTAGTGATCTTTGCAGACCATATGAGCCGGGGCTTCGCACCGCCCGGCTCAAAATTCTTCCGGGACGTGCTCAACTTCTTTGACCTTCGGCCTCAGGATATAGGACCCAATTCCATATCCAACATCTGCAACTTCCAAGTTTTTTGTGAAGTATATCTTGGAGAAGAGCCGAGTCTGCTGCTCTTCAGAGAGCTGTTTTATCTGAACCGCCAAACCGAGTGCGCAAACGGTCCAAGTCTAGAGTTAGGCGGCATCTCCATCCAACGGCGCAGGGACTGTCTATTTCCTTACGCAGAACCGCCAAGTCACCCCAAGGACTGGAACATGACTTGGTTCTACTGCCAAGACACGTCCCCGGCTAATGAGAGCCCGCTGCCCGGCTTTCGCCCAACGCGCCTGGAGCCGACTCATCCGCTATCCGACAAGCTGACTGCCGCGGAACGCCAGCCTCTGCTTCCAACGATCAATAAGATCAAGGCCCTGCTAGGCAACGGTCTGAACGGAATAGACCTGGTCCGGGTCTGGATCTCATGGCGGGTGATCCCATTGAGCCGCCGCCCCGGCTTAATGTGTGAGTACACCGGGCGAAAGGATGACCCGCAGAGGCACAGTCGCAACGACCTTCCAGAAGACGTTGCCGAAGAAGAGACCAAGGCTCTATTAAACGAGAGCCTGGCAGACTGTGGAAAAACCGGGCTAGCCCCGTTCTGCAAGACCAATCCAGCCCCAGCGGTAAGCCACTGACTTTAACCTTTCCATTTTTTTTACCTGTCATCTTACTAAGAACTCATTACTGTATTTCTCAGGCTGATGATAAATTCTAGCGGGTCAAGTATGACCATGAGGCGGCCAAGAAGGCCAGGAAGGCGAAGAAAGCCACCAAGAGAGCCGCCCCTCGCAAAAAGGGAAACAGACCCACTGCTTCGGAGCTGCTGCAATTAAGCGATAGCTCCGAGTCAGAGGTAACCCTTAAACCTTTGAACTCTTGCCGTATTTATTGTTTGCTGCTGTCCACTTTACCATCATTTTGCTTATTGACAGGATGACACCGGCGCCAGAACCCGGTGATTGAAGAGGTAACATTACTCCCCTCCGACTCAGAGCCTTTGCCACAGCTGAAAGTCCGATGGGTAACCCGCAAAGTAAGCTTTTCTCATCCATTAGCTCATCAAGACCCTCAATTTCTTTTGAAGCAGCAGGTTCACGAAAGCCGGCGTCTCACCCGGGCCCGCAAGGACACCGACCTCTCCGCCGGGTTACCCGACGCGACAAGGAAACGTCGCACCGAGGTCTTTTCTCACTTGTACCCTTTTCATCCGTTGGCGGGTGTTATCCGTCAACCGCTTAATTCTTCTGAATCCAATTACCAGGAGACCTCCCCTTCTTCTGGTGACTCCATGCAGTCAAGTCTACCGGCCTTCAAAACTGCACCCGGGTAATAACAATCACCTTACATTACCTATCTGTATTTACTCTTTGTATGCCTAACACTTCTGTCTTTTCAGTGCCCAGGCAAAGCTCACCAAAAGAGCAAAGAAGACCAGGTCAGCCGGAGTGCCGGACTTGCCTGAGCCGGAGACGATGGCTCAAGATCCGCCAGCCGCCTCCGAGGCCACCATTCCCATGGATACGGCGCCTGAAGCCCCTGCCCCGACCACCAAGACAACGACCGAAGCATCAGCTAATCCGGAGGCCTCCGGCTCAACCCCACCGGCTAACGACCCGGACGTGGTAATTACCCGGACGGAGTATGTTGAGCCGGGGAGGCCGACCGCACTGGCCCAATGCTCCGCGAAGGGGGAGATGCTGCGACCGCACCGAGCGAATCTGGATCTCTCCAGCTACACCGACTTAAGCATTGGAGAGCTCGTCTCAGGCTACATCAGCCAACTTCACAAGAGCCGGGACGCCGAGATCGCCATGGTCAACCAGATCCAACAAAAATCTGAGGTAACCTTCTGCTGTCTTCTTATCTTCTACACAGTGATCCTTGTCATGCTAGCCCCCAAGTCTATGACTTATACTTGAATATGTTATAGACTTAGATTCCGGCTTACTTAACTGAACCGGCAGTACATAGATAGATACGTTCAATATGCATTAGCCCCCAAGTGCCAAGTGTCTTTGCTTGGAAAGTGCTTGGGACTTATATAATGACTGTTAATAACCCGGAAATATATGCAGGCTGCTGGCAAGAAATTTGAGTCGGACCTTACGGATCTCAAGAGCCGGTTAAAAACTCAAGAGATGGAGACCCGGAAGGCGAATGCCAAGTTTGTCTCCAGCATCGCCGCTCAGGAGAAATTGAAGACTGAATTCAACGTTGAGCAGAAGGCCTGGGCTGAGGAGAAAACCGCACTGGTGACCCGGGCAGAACAGGCGGAGAAGGCCCTCACTGAGAAGACCGCTGAGCTCTCCGGTCTAAAGCACCAGGTTTCCCAAATGGTGGCTGCTATCTTCGGTAAGTCATCTCGCCGGCTTTCATCAAGTCTGTATATGTTATAATTCAACCTTGTCACCGGCTTACCTGATCTTTATTTAAACAGGTCCCAGGAGTGCCAACCTGAACCAGAGCATGGTCACCAAGTTAAAGGCCGTGTACACCGGGTCACAGCGCGCCTTAGCTGTGGTGGCCCTATCCAATGAGGTGCCAACCCATCTGGCTGAAGTCCTGCGCCGGCTCGCAGTTTTGCCACAGCGAATCCAAGAGCTACGTCGAGCCTCCGCAAGATCCGGAGCAATTGCCGCGCTGAGCCGGGCCAAAGCCTTCCTGCCGGAACTAGACCCGGCAGACATCGCCCTGGGTTACCCGAGCCTAAAGGAGGACGGCTCCACCTTCGACCAGAAGGATTTCGCGGCATGCGTGAAGGCTGTACGTCCGGTGGCCACCATCATCGAGAACGACACCGACTTAACCAAGTATCAGCCGGGGTACAACGCGGAGAATCAGAGGATTCCAACCCCTCGCTATGAAGCTCTTAGTCTGATTCCTCCGGCTCGCCAACACACCTACGCCCCCGAGATTGACCCGGCCGGGTTAATTGACGAAGAAGCTCAGTTCGAAGCTCTCAGCGGCATCAACTGGAAGTCGTCGACCTTCGAAGCCTTGGGATCAGCCGGAGCAGAAGATGAGCCGGGGACTTCGACTCAGCAGGCGGCATAAACCGGCTAGCGGCTCACCAAACAACGCTCCACCCTTGAAACTTTGAAAGATTTTTGTAATAGAATAAGTGCAACAATTTATCTCTGCCGTGCCATCGTGCCCGTAATGAATGCTGAAATCCTTTGAAGTCATTCTTTTGATGCTCCTCCGGGTCATAACTATCCTTCGTGCTTCTCAACCTTTAAAAAAGTACCTTCAAGCATCTGCATAGAAAGGTAAATCACAAGTCTCAAGACGGCTTACCGCCCTGAGAATCAGGTGTTTGAGATGGATAACCCGGAATACGAACCGAAAAGACTGGCCCTTAACTATACTCTGAACATAGCTGTGAAAACACACTTAACAGCCTGTAAGCATACTTCCGGTTTAAATAACTCGGGTAGCACGGTTGGTACCTTAACTCGAATTTACTTGTCTTGATGACATCCATGATGTTCAACTAACAAGATAAACCAAAATTAAGCCGGTAAGTGAGACCCGGCAGTACATACTTTGACATGATCAGAGTAGATTTGTGATAAAATATAAAAACTTAGGGGCTTCCGGTTCGAATACGACCAGAAACTCGGTCCAAAGGGGTTAAGCTAAGATTCGGATACGATCATATAGCCCCCAGTGGGTGTGGCGATGCCAATCAAGAGGGTATCGACAGCTATGTTCTCTTTGGTTCGAATACGACCCATGTTTGAACAGGAAGCCCCCAAGTGATTCTGAAAATTGTTTAACGACGCTGATTCGAATACGATCCACGTCGGTTCTCAGAGGGGTTACACTATGATTCAAATATGACCAAAAGCAACCTCCCAATGAGCTCGGCACTTTGCCAATCAAATGGGTATCGACAGCTATGTTCTCTTTGGTTCGAATACGACCCATGTTTGAACAGGAAGCCCCCAAGTGATCTTACTGCTTACAGCTAGATTCGAAGATGATCATAAGCCGGATCTTCTGTAAGTCAGCAACACACATATTTGGAAGAGAGCAAAGGACAGAGGCCCTGCTTTATTGCTTTATCATAATATATACATGGCTGAGATAAATATATACACCACAAGAGCCGGTAGCTCAAGTGTAGTAAGGCCGAAGCTGAGCTATGTTCCACGGCCGACGGGTCTCCTCCTCAGATTTACGCGAGTCTTTATGCTCCCGGATATCAATGAGGTAATATGACCCGTTGTGCAAGTTCTTACTGACCACAAAAGGCCCTTCCCAAGGTGGGGATAACTTGTGTGCATCTGTTTGATCCTGGATGAGCCGGAGCACCAGGTCGCCTTCCTGAAAGACCCGGGACTTGACCCGGCGGCTATGATAACGGCGCAGGTCTTGTTGGTAAATCGCTGAACGGGCGGCTGCCACATCACGCTGTTCGTCCAACAAGTCCAGAGCATCTTGGCGCGCCTGTTCATTATCCGTCTCAACATAAGCCGCCACACGAGGTGAATCATGACGGATGTCGCTGGGGAGAACCGCTTCTGCTCCATAAACCATGAAGAAAGGCGTGAAGCCTGTAGACCTGTTAGGAGTAGTGTTGATGCTCCATAAGACGGAGGGCAATTCCTCCACCCAACAACCCGGCGTCCGTTGCAAAGGGACCAAAAGCCGGGGTTTGATGCCCTTCAGAATCTCCTGGTTAGCTCTCTCAGCTTGACCATTGGATTGGGGATGAGCCACTGAGGAAACATCAAGTCGGATATGCTCTTGTTGACAAAACTCTTCCATAGCACCCTTGGATAGATTGGTGCCAGTGTCAGTTATGATGCTGTGCGGAAAGCCAAAGCGGAAAATCACCTTTTTCATAAATTGAACCGCCGTAACTGCATCGCACTTGCTAACTGGCTCAGCCTCCACCCACTTCGTGAATTTGTCAACTGCCACCAAGAGGTGGGTCTTCTTATCCTTAGACCGTTTAAAAGGCCCAACCATATCAAGCCCCGAGACCGCAAAGGGCCAGGTGATTGGAATCATCCTCAACTCCTGAGCCGGCACATGAGCCCGTCGTGAGAACCTTTGGCAGCCATCACGGCGATAAGCCGCCATTAGAGGATCCTTAGAATCCCAGGTGCCTGATACTTGTTGAGCCACCAAGTCTGAGTCACCAAAGCACCTCACCCGGCTTAAGCTCATCTCCTTAGCCACCCGAAGACCGTGGAGCAAAGCCTCGTATTCAGCCGCATTGTTAGTGCAAGGAAACATCAACCGTAGCACATAATGGAATTTGTCACCTTTAGGGGAAGCCAAGACAACACCAGCTCCCGAGCCCTCCAGCTGCCTGGACCCATCAAAGTGAATAGTCCAATAAGTGTTATCCGGCTTTTGCTCAGGTACTTGCGACTATGTCCAATCATTGATGAAATCTACCAAGGCCTGAGACTTAACAGCAGTGCGTGGCACATATTTAAGGTCATGAGGTCCAAGTTCTATAGCCCACTTAGCAATTCTCCCTGTAGCCTCTCTGTTTTGGATAATATCACCGAGAGGGGCGGAACTGACCACAGTGATGGGATGACCCTAAAAATAATGCTTAAGCTTCCGGCTCGCCATAAACACCCCATATACGAGCTTCTGCCAATGCGGATACCGCTGCTTGGACTCAATGAGCACCTCACTGACATAATAAACCGGCCGCTGGACCGGATGCTCCTTACGCGCCTCCTTGCGCTCCACCACAATAGCAACGCTGACGGCTCGTGCGTTTGCCGCCACATACAGTAGCAAGGGCTCCTTATCAACCGGAGCAGCAAGGACGGGGGGCTCTGCCAGTTGCTTTTTCAAATCCTCAAAAGCGGTATTAGCTGCATCATTCCAGACAAAGTTGTCAGTTTTCTTCATCAACTGATATAAGGGCATAGCCTTCTCACCCAAGCGGCTTATGAACCGGCTTAAAGCAGCGATGCGACCTGCCAAGCGTTGAACATCGTTTATACATGCCAGCTTAGCTAGAGAAGTGATAGCTTTGATCTTCTCCGGGTTAGCTTCAATTCCTCTGTCAGAAACCAAGAAGCCCAATAGCTTGCCCGCAGGAACACCAAAAACACATTTGGCCGGGTTAAGCATCATCTTGTAGACCCGGAGATTATCGAAGGTTTCCCTTAAGTCATCTATCAGGGTTTCCTCCTTGATGGACTTAACCACAATATCGTCCACGTAAGCGTGAACATTGCGCCTGATCTGTTTATGGAGACAATTCTGTACACAACGCTGGTAAGTCGCCTGCGCACACTTGAGCCCAAAGGGCATAGAGACATAGCAGAAGGCTCCAAAGGGAGTGATGAATGCCGTCTTCTCCTGGTCCTTAACTGCCATCTTAATCTGATGATACCCGGAATAGGCATCCAAGAAACTTAAGCGTGCACAACCTGCCGTAGCATCAACGATCTGATCAATACGGGGGAGAGCAAAAGGATCAGCCGGACACGCCTTGTTCAAGTCCGTGTAGTCCACACACATCCGCCAGGTGCCATTCTTCTTAAGTACAAGCACCGGGTTAGCCAACCACTCTGGGTGAAAAACCTCAACAATGAACCCGGCCGCCAAAAGCCGGGCCACTTCTTCACCAATAGCCTTCCGCCTCTCTTCGTTAAACCGTCGAAGGAACTGTCTGACCGGCTTAAATTTTGGATCAACATTGAGAGTGTGCTCAGCGAGTTCTCTAGGTACACCTGGCATGTCCGAAGGTTTCCATGCGAAGATGTCCCTATTCTCACGGATGAACTCGATGAGCGCGCCTTCCTATTTCGGGTCCAGATTTGCACTGATGCTGAACTGCTGAGACGAGTCACCTGGAACAAAATCAACAAGTTTAGTCTCATCAGCTGATTTAAACTTCATTGCTGGTTCATTCTCCGTGGTTGGCTTTTTCAGAGAGGTCATATCTGTTGGGTCAACATTGTCTTTATAAAATTTCAACTCTTCTGTGGCACAAACAGACTCTGCATAAGCCGCGTCACCTTCCTCACACTCCAGAGCCACTTTCCGGCTGCCGTGAACCGTAATGGTCCCGTTGTGACCCGGCATCTTGAGTTGTAAGTACACATAACACGGCCGTGCCATGAACTTGGCGTAAGCCGGCCGTCCAAATATGGCGTGGTAAGGACTTCTTATCTTGACCACCTCAAAGGTCAACTTCTCCACCCTGTAGTTGTTCTCATCACCGAAGGCCACTTCCAGTTCGATCTTGCCGACTGGATAAGCCGATTTACCGGGTACCACACCATGGAAGATAGTATTTGACTGGCTGAGGTTCTTATCAACTAGCCCCATACGACGGAAAGTCTCATAATAGAGGATGTTGATGCTGCTGCCTCCATCCATGAGTACCTTTGTGAACTTATAGCCTCCCACTTGAGGAGCCACCACTAAGGCCAGGTTGCCCGGGTTATCCACCCGGGGAGGGTGATCCTCCCTACTCCACACTATGGGCTGCTCCGACCACCGTAAGTAGCGTGGAACCGCCGGCTCAACAGCATTAACAGCCCTCTTGTGAAGCTTCTCGTCTCGTTTGCACAAACTAGTGGTGAACACGTGATACTGTCCACCGCTAAGCTGCTTTGGGTTGGTCTGATAGCCCCCCTGTTGCTGTTGATGACCTTGACCAGACTGTTGATTAAAGCCCCCTTGACCGTTCTGAGGACCGGAATTTGACCCGCCGCCCGGGCCATGAAAGCCGCCGGCGCCTGAGCCGCCACTTGGACCATTGTAGTTTTTAAAGGCCTTCATGATAGCACAATCCTTCCACAGATGAGTCGCTGGCTTCTCTCTAGAACTGTGTCTCGGACAAGGTTCATTCAACAGCTGTTCCAGAGAAGGTCCTGACCCGCCGCCTCGGGGAGGGGGCCTCCCCTTGCGTTGCTGGTTATTACCTTGAGAGTTGGTGTTGGCTACAAACTCTAGGCTACCATCGGCCTTGCGCTTGCCTCCTCCTTGGTTCCCCGGGCTAAACTGAGGACCCTTGCCGTTGCCGTTCTTCTTTCCCTTCCCTGCCCTTTCATCATCTGAAGGGGGATCCTTGGTACCATCGGAATCGGCATACTTGACAAGAGCTGCCATCAGTGTACCCATATCAGTACAGTCACGCTTAAGCCGCCCGAGTTTCATCTTTAGGGGCACAAAGCGACAGTTTTGTTCCAACATTAAGACTGCAAAGCCGGCATCCATCTTATCCGATGAATGTATGATCTCCTTGACCCGGCGAACCCAATGGGTCGTGGATTCACCCTCCTGCTGCTTACAGTTAGTCAGATCCACGATTGACATGGATTGCCTGCAGGTATCTTTGAAGTTTTGAATGAACCGGGCTTTCAGCTCAGCCCAAGACCCGATGGAGTTCGGCGGTAACCCTTTCAACCACGTGCGGGCAGTTCCATCTAACATCATGGTGAAATATTTGGCCATGGCCGCCTCGCTGACTTCCAGCAATTCCATAGCCATCTCATAACTCTCGATCCAGGCTGCCGGCTGTAAGTCTGCTGTATAGTTAGGCACCTTCCTAGGTCCTTTGAAGTCCTTGGGTAGACGTTCATTACGGATAGCTGGCATCAAACACGGGACACCCCCGGTTCTAGTAGGGATACCCGCATCAACGGACATCGTCGGATAAGCCGGGGGGGTCTGGTAAGCCATCACTTGAGGCGCCTGCTCTGCCTCCTGGCGTGCTTGGTCTGCTACGTAGAAGGTTCCATTATGAGCCGGGCCATGACCAGGGGGCGGGTCATGGCGTCGGACATTACTTGAGCCGGTCGCCGAGACCATGTGCCGGCTGTAACTCAGGCTCTGCCCTGGATGAGGGGTTGAATGGATCCTATCCCGGCTGTAGGAGTACGCCTCTTGCTGCGCCAGCGCTGTCTGGAGGAGTTCTCTGACCCGGCGGGTCTCAATAGCCGTCGGAGAGTCGCCATCAACGGGCAGAGCCGCCAGCCGTGCCGCCGCGGCAACCATGTTCTCCAGCGGGTTATTATAATGGCCCGGGGGTATTGGCACATACTGAGGCGGGGCAGGGGCCCCCTGGGGAGGCCCCATCACTCGTGGTTGAATAAGGGGTCCAGACACGGGTGCTACGACCCCTGGCGGGTGACTAGACCCTGCACCTGGCGTGTTGAATAGGTTGCGCGGATCGTAGACCGGCGGGAGTCGAGATTCAGCCTTTTGATGCCTCCTTCTCATGACCTCATTGGCCGCGTTCTGATCCATCGTGAGTTGGAAGGACTGCGCCTGAATCAGCTGGGTTTGGGCATCGAGAGCCGCCCGCTCCGCAGCCAGCCTGATCCCTTCCGCTGCAAGGTCCTCTTTAGCTTTTATCAGATCCAATTTTAGCTGTGCCACCGCCGCATCATGCTGAACTTGATCCGCCGGGTCGACCGTGGCGGTTAACAGGGCCGTCATCTTATCCGTGAGATCCATCAGCACCTGAGCCGGGGAAGGCACCGGGTTTTCCGATCCGGCTGCGGGGTTCTGAGCAGGCTGCGCACCAGCCATAAAAACTCCGACCTGACTTGGCGGCTCAAAAAGGTCCGGAATACTGTTGCCATCGGAATAACTCATGAGCCTGCCATCTTGAAGTTGGTACAACGAGTTTGACTCATCAGCGGCCGACTCGCCGTCAGAGTCGGCGGCCGCCTCATCACCATCACCAGACCCGGATGGATCAGAGGGCCCTCCGTGGAGGCATCCCACAAAAGCGCGCCTTAAGGCAGGCCGGGCCCGGGCGGGTTGTGCGCGCTGAGCCGCTTCGATGAGATCGGCGCGGGGATCCGGCTCGGGGCCCGGCTCACCAATCTTGCCGATGAAGACATGAATTCCACCGAAGGGGACCCGATACCCGTACTCCACTGAGCCGGCGTCGGGGCCCCAGTCCGTATCGTCGATGTAGAGCTTGCCGCGACGACTCTTGGTCATCCGGCCCACAACGTATCCCTTGAGCCCTTCGAAGCTGCCCTTCAAGAACTCAAATCCACCGTGCGCCAGCCCCACGGTGGGCGCCAACTGTCGTGGAATTGTCACGGCAGATGTCCTCGGGTTAGGACTTAGTCGTGGAGCCATCGCAGTTGGGAAGCTTGAAGGGGTTAAGTGGGACAAGGAACACGAGGGTTTATACTGGTTCGGCCCCTTACGGTGAAGGTAAAAGCCTACGTCCAGTTGAGGTGGTATTAATCAGGGTTTCGATAACCAGGGAGCTAAACAGCTATGCCCGGCTCTCGATCAGATTGTTGTCGCCCCTAAACCGCTGCCGGGTCGTCCCTTTATATAGGGAGGTTGACACCCAGCGGCCCTTAGAGTCCCGGCCGGCTCATAAGAGTGTCCGGCTCGGACTCTAAACAATACTTGCCTTACACTACAAGTCTACTATAACAATAAAGATTGTACTACGGGCTTTAAGCCATCGCCGGGTCTCAGCCCATCTCTAGCCCATTATCCTTAAACTTAGCTCCGGGCTTCTGGCAATGACCCTTAGTGTAACCCGGCCCTCCTGGCGGGTGACTCCCAGGTCTATATCCTCAACACTACTTGTGTTGCTTGCACCATGAGACTCATTGGTCATATTGGACCAGTTGATTGCACACTTGTTAGAGATCTTGCTTTGACATGCCATTTTCACGTTCCCATGCATCATGATATATATGCCTTGTGCGTTGCATCCAATTCTTGGATTACTTGCTCCTATGATATGCTTGGTTGCAACAATGCCATTTCTTCACATATGCCATGTACCATTGCTTGTCACATGATTGACTTGATTGCCTCACACATGATGAACAATTGCTCTTTCTATTGTGTCAAGTGCCGCACTATCTTCACTACACCATATGCACGTTATGCTTGGATTGTCTTGCACTTGACCCATGTGTTTAGACACGTCATTTTACTTGGTGTTGTGAATGATTCCTATGCCTACCATCGACCATTTGTCGAGTGCTTTATGCATGATTGCTATGACTTTGAGGTAGATGCTTATTCTCTTGTTACACATATTTGCATCACTACCTCACATTTACATACTTGTCCCCATGATAACCTTGCTTGTGCTCGATTGATATGCTTACATACCATGTCACAATCCTTTGTCACACCATATGCTTTGCATGATGACGACACTTATTTGGTGATTCACCTCTTGAGTGCTTGGTTTTGCACTAACGCTAACCACATTTGTTTTTCCAAGTGTTTGTTGTCCTTACTCCTTTTTGAAGGAATCACAAGACGGTGCGACATTGGAGAGTGCCCATTTCGAGCTTCAAGATGACAAGTACTTGGTGAACGTCCACTTCTACATGTCGACGCCATCTCTTTCCCATGGTGATTTGGCTTTCGATCATAGGTCGGATCTTTCCCAAGGGGGAGGGGATGATGCGGAGCATCCTACGGACATCACCATGTCAAGAGTCCGTTTGGCAAGTGACACGTGCGACCTCTACTTCACATACATAACGGTGAATCATCTCCTTTACACGTGCTCACTTGACCCTCTCGAGGATGGTATACTACTTGACACTCCTCCCGTGTGCATGCATAGGTATTTTCGGAGCTTCACGGATGTCAAGGAGGAGTGCAAGCACCAAGGAACACCTACACCATCCGCGACGGAAGCGTGGAAGCGAAGACGGAAGAAGACGGAGCTGCGGAGTCTACAGCGGCTGGACATCCGACGTGCCACCGGACGTCCGACACTCTACAGTGCCCGGACGACCGACCTCCACCGAACGACCGGCGCCTGAAGCGCAGCGAACGCCAGCTATAGCACCTCCCAGCGAGCGGATGTCCGGGCCCCACCAGACGACCGGTAATATTGACGGAAGTCCAAGCATCTACAGATGATAGAGGCAAAGGTGTCCCGTCTTTCGAGGAGATGGTGGCTATCGTTTTGGAGGAAGTCGACTTTGACGATCCGACTACGAACGTGCGAGGACGTCGCGCCTTAGCAATCGCTAAACCAACTCCGAGAGGTTATTGACCATGCCGTAGCACGATCAACCTGACTATGAAGGTCTATTTCCTGCAGGCAAACAAAGAACAAGCAAGAAACTAAGATTGCAATCTGGATATTGCGAATATAAGAGGAAAGCTTTATTGATCAAGGTGGGGTTCTGTGACGCCTTTGTCTGGTCGTTGAACACAAACGAAGTACGCGAAGGTGCAGCTATGGCGAACTATAATCTAAACAAAACCCAAAATTTAACGACGCCCTAAGGGTTGTATATATGGAGGAAGAGGGGGGAATTCCGTGGCCCTTGGAGGAGGGGTCCGAAACCAACCCTAACTCTTGTTTCCCCACACATACCGAGTCTAAAAATAGCCTATACTTATGTATTTCGAAATTACATGGGCCTGGCCCAATAATAAGGTGACGCAGCACCTGGAATAGCCTATGGACGAAATTTATGAAGTGGCATCTTGTATATTTCGTCCAAGGCTTCATGCACTCATTATGGCGGCTTCAAAGTCCTGAAATCATCACTTGTAACTCTGTTCTTGTTCCCCTTGCGCATGCCATCATCTCCATGGTTGGTCTTGCTCCAGTGTTCATCCCTCTTATCCATGCCAGGCCCTTCATTTGTAAGCAAAACAAATGTATCCACTTTAGGCATCATCATATTCTCATGAACATTAGAATCATTACCAAGAAACGAAAGTACCTGATAATTTAATTGGCGTGCGCGAGCTCTAGTAATTGGTCCAGTATATGTAGTAGTAGGGGTTGTTGGTGTAACAATGGTATTGATGTCCTCATCATCCTCCCCTTCTTGAAATGAAGTTGTCCTCGACGAAAGCTCATCTTCCTAACCCAAATAAGGCTTCAAATCTGCAATGTTAAAAGTGGGACTAACCCCAAAATCTGCAGGCAGTTCAAGTTTATATGCATTATCATTTATTTTCTCTAACACCTTAAAAGGACCATCAGCACGCGGCCTTAGCTTAGATTGGCGCAAATTAGGAAACCTATCCTTATGCAAATGTAACCAAACAAGATCTCCAGGTGCAAAGACATCATGTTTTCTACCTTTATCTCCAACAAGTTTATATTTAGCATTCATACGCTCAATGTTTTCCTTAGTTAACTCATGCATTTTTAAGATCAAATCAGCATGTTGTTTAGCATCAAAATTTACCTTCTCCGAAGATGGAAGAGGCAACAAATCAATAGGTGCACGAGGTAGAAAACCATACACAATTTCAAAAGGGCACATCTTAGTAGTAGAATGCAATGAACGATTATAAGCAAATTCAATATGAGGCAAGCATTCTTCCCACATTTTCTTATTATTCTTCAAAACATCCCTAAGCATAGTAGACGAAGTTCTATTGACTACTTCAGTTTGTCCATTAGATTGGGGGTGACAAGTGGTACTAAAGCAATTTAGTCCCCAACTTAGCCCATAAACATCTCCAAAAGTAGCTAAGAAATTTAGTATCATGATCTGAAACAATAGTATTTGACACACCATGCAAGCGAATAATTTCACGAAGAACAAATCAGCAACATTAACAGCATCATCGCTTTTATGGCATTGTATAAAGTGTGCCATTTTCGAAAATCTATCCACAACAACAAATATGCGATCCCTCCCCTTCTTTGTTCGAGGTAAACCTAAAACAAAGTCCATAGATATATCCTCCCAAGGAACACTAGGTACAGGCAAAAGCATATATAAACAATGAGGATTGAGTCGTGACTTAGCTTTTTGACATGTAGTGCAGCGAGCAACAAAACGCTCAACATCTCCTCTGGATTGGTACGGTATGGTGCACGGTTGGGTAGCGATGCACCGGGAATTAAGTCAATCTGATGCTCAATTCCTCTAATAGGTGGTAATCCCGGTGGCGCGTCTTGTGGAAAGACGTCAGCGAACTCCTGCAAAATGTTAGTGACAGCAGGAGGCAAAGAGGAAGGCACGTCCTCAAATGAAAAGAATGCCTCTTTGCATACAAAAGCATAGCACACAGATTTTGTGAAATCTATACCATCAATATCAGATTAGGTGGCAAGAAAGCATGCACTTTTGAATTTAATTTCAGAAGCAACACTAGATGGTTTATTATTAGACTTCATTTGTTGCTCAAATTCTTTCGCCACACAATCTTATTTTCACTCTTATTTTGCTCCTGTTTTGCTTTACTAGCTCTATGAATATCATCTTTCAAAATAGAATCAGGAGACATAGGAAGCAAACTAATATGTTTATCCTTATGAACAAGAGTATACTGATTATTTCTACCATGGTGTACAATTTTTTTATCAAACTGCCATGGTCTACAAAGTAATAAGGAACATGCTTGCATGGGTACCACATCACAATCAACATAATTAGCGTATGTAGACATACTAAAATGCACACGAACTGTACGTGTTACCTTAACCTTGCTGCTGTTGTTGAACCATTGGATGTAGTAAGGATGTGGATGTGGTCTTGTGGTGAGAGATAGCTTCTCCACCATCTCCATGCTAGCCAAGTTGTTGCAGCTCCCTCCATCTATGATGACGCGAACAGAACGTTCCTTCACAACTTCCTTTGTATGGAACAAATTATTCCTCTGATTTTGCTCAGCTTGTGTGACCTACACACTCAAAACACGTTGAGCAACTAAATATTCATACCTGTCGGCGTCTTCAGGAGCCATGTATTGCGTATCATGACCAGAATCATCTCCACCGTGTTCTTCACGTGTAATAACAGCCAAAGTCTCCTAATCATAGTCACTAGCGGACCCATACCCACCATCCTCAGTAGCAATCATCACACGCTGAGATTTGCATTCTCTCTCATAATGACCTCTTCCCTTACAACGATGACAAATAATATCACTTGTGTGCCCTGTTGATGCCATGGAAGAAGAAGAGCTCTGTGTAGGACCGATAGGTGTGCTCTTGGCAGATAATGGTGGTTGTGCCTGCTTTCTTGTATCATGGCTAGAGGTGGCACCTGATGGAGGTGATGGTGTAGTGGAAGTAGAGGATGCACGTGGTGTCCATGATGAAGGTCGACCTGCAGAATAGTTAGTTCGTGCCAATGCCTGTCGATCTTGCACTTCACGTTCAGCTTTACAAGCAAGATGGAATAAACAAGTGATATTATTATACTCCTTATACTCTAGAATGGTCTGAATCACTCTATTTAATCCACCCATAAAACGTGCAAGCATAGCTTCATTATCCTCAACAATACCACATCTAATCATGCCAGTTTGTAATTCCTGATAATATTCCTCTACAGAATTTTTTCCTAGTCTTAAATGCTGCAATTTTTGAAGTAATTCATGTTGATAATATGGTGGAACCCAACGAGTACGCATAGCAGTTTTCAAAGCAGCTCAAGTAGTTGGAATATTATTCGGATATAATCTACGATGTTCAGACCACCACACACAAGCAAAACTAGTGAAAGCACAAAGTGCAGCAGCAACACGTCTCTCGTCGGGATATTCTAAACATGTAAAACGTTGTTCGGTTTCTAACTCCCAAGTAAGATATATACCAGGAACATATCTACCCTCAAATGGTGGAATATTCAATTTTAGTTTAGGAAGATGGTCATGATTTCGTACCTGAGCTGGTAATGCAGCCCTACCATTGCGATTATATGCATGTGGACGACCTGGTGCTGGTGGTTGCACGTAGTTATGATTTTGATCAACCTCATCCTCGTACTCTCCCGCATAATCATCCTCCTCCTCATCAGCAGCAGGAGCCACAGAAGTATCAACAGCACCACCAACAGTTTGGCCAGGCTCAAGAGGGACACGGGTCGCTCAGCGGAGGGCTGTTTCGCGACGTGGAGATAGTCGTCGTCGTCGTTGTTGTTGTTGTAGAGATGCGGCAGGTGCAGCCGGTGGTGGTTGTGGAAGACGCACAAAAGTTCATTAAATCTGTTATCAAGCTTTGTTTCGAACATCGTCTCAAGGCCAGTTATCTTATCCATGGCCTCTTCAAAATTGTTCAGCACATCTTGCACCCGTTCAGTCATCCTTTGCTGAAATTTATCATGCAACTCCTTATTCGTCATGTTCTCCTAGTCAGTCTCATCGACTTGTGATCCTGCCATGGTTAGCAGCAATAGAAACACACAAGAATATGATCCTACCGACTACTAAACAATGGTGGTGGTGGGTGCCACAAATCCGTCAAGCAAATCTCAACTTCTTACCAGTTCTTACTAGCAGCAGGCGGTGATCGGCAACCGTTGTAGTCAAAACTAACAAAGCTTGGATAGAGCGATTACCAGGGAGAGTCAATGCATGACGTAGATGTATGTGGAGCTAGGAAGGCTATAATATGGTAGCAAAAAGGGTCACCAATAATCAATTCAGAGATGCAAAGTTGAATAAATGCTCAACGACGGTACTGTGCTGGTCCTAGGCTAGACCGTGCTAGAGACGCGAGCCTAGAACACTAACAAAATCACGGCGCTGCACGTAAACAAGGGAAAAGCACACTCTAAAATTTGTTTGCTCCTTTTTTGCGCTCTTTTTTTTTGCGCTCCTCTTTTTTTTTTGCGAAAAATCACTATAATGGCGAGTGTCTCAAAACTCATCCCAAGTCAAACTAACAGGATAGGCATGAAATTTGTTTGACTATTTTTTTGGAAATCGGGGCAACGGCGATGAAAAAGTGTGACAAAAAATCACTATGATGGCGAGTGTCTCAAAACGCTCCCAGGGACCTAAAAATAGGATAGGGAAAAAATATTTTCGGTCGCCGATTTTTTTTCCGAGACCTACTTAGGCAAGGAAACACAAAACGAAAACTAGATGAATCTCGAAACCAAACCTAATATGAAAAGAACTCGGATTGGGGGTGGACAGGCAGATGTATATGTGGACTCAGATTGGTGTTGGACATGCGGATGTATATGTGGACTCGGATTGGTGGTGAACTGATGAGGACATCAATACCATTGTTACACCCAGAGCCCCTACTGCTACATATACTGGACCAATTACTAGAGCTTGCGCACGCCAATTAAATTTTCAGGTACTTTCAATTCTTGGTAATGATTCTAATGTTCATGAGAATATGATGCTGCCTAAATTGGATCCATTTGTTTTGCTTACAAATGAAGGGCCTAGCATGGATAAAAGGGATGAACACTGTAGCAAGACCAAGCATGGAGAGGATGGCATGCGCAAGGGGAACAAGAACGGAGTTACAAGTGATGATTTCGGGACTTTGAAGCCACCATAATGAGTGAATGAAGCCTTGGACGAAATATACAAGTTGCCACTTCATAAATTTCGCCCAAAGGCTATTCTAGGTGCTGCGTCACCTTATTATTGGGCCAGGCCCATGTAATTTCGAAATACTTAAGTATAGGCTGTTTTTAGAGTCCGTATGTGTGGGGAAACAAGAGTTAGGGTTGGTTTCGGACCCCTCCCACAAGGGCCACGAAATTCCCCCCTATTCCTCCATATATACAGCCCTTAGGGCGTCGTTTAGACTTTGGGTTTTGTTTAGATTAAAAGTTCGCCATAGCTGCAACTTTGCGTACTTCGTTTGTGTTCAACGACCAGACAAAGGCGTCACAGAACCCCAACTTGATCAATAAAATTTTCCTCTTATATTAGCAATATCCAGATTGCAATCTTAGTTTCTAGCTTGTTATTCGTTTGCCAGCAGGAAACAGACCTTCATGGTCAGCTTGATTGTGCTCCGCGCGTGGTCAATAACCTCTCGGAGTTGGTTTAGCGATTGCTAAGGCGCGACGTCCTCGCACGTTCGTAGTCGGATCGTCAAAGTCGACTTCCTCCAAAACGATAGCCACCATCTCATCGAAAGACGGGACACCTTCGCCTTTATCAAGTGGTATCAGATTTTCAGGTTGCTCGGTGAGATTTTACAATTTTTCTTAGTTTAGATCGAGTCTGTTCTTCATAACTACAGTCCACGAAAAAGCCACAAAAAAATTAGGGTTAGTTCATCATATCCGAACTAGTCTGAGCCTTTGTATAATCTTTTTAGTGTTTTTGCTTTGTTGAATTTCCGGTTGCATCGTCGTGTCAAGTTGCTGGTCTTAGAGTCTAGTCTTTTAGAGTTTCGAGTTCTGGGCATAAGTTGTCACGTCGCAGCCGCCCCATCATCATCGCCCTTGCCATCTACCACCGCCACTTATCCGCCACCGCTCTGAATCCGTATCCATATACCACCACCAATCCATATCCATATACCACCACCGATCTGTATCCATATACCACCACCGCTACCATATACCACCACCGCTGCCATATCCTACCACCATATATCCACCACCAATCCGAGTTCTTTTCATATTAGGTTTGTTTCCGAGATACTTTTATTTTCCGATTCGTGTTTCCTTGCCTGAGTAGGTCTCCGAAAAAAACGAGTCTGGAGACCCCCGGGCAGTGTTTAGGCCAAAATTTCGGCGACCGAAAATATTTTTTCCCTATCCTATTTGTAGGCTATTCTGAGTCTTTTGAGACACTCGCCATCATAGTGATTTTTTGTCGCACTTTTTCGTCGTCGCTTCCCTTATTTCCGAAAAAAATTGTCAAAAAATTTCGTGTCCATCCTGTCATTTTGACCTGGGAAGAGTTTTGAGACACTCACCATTATAGTGATTTTTCGCAAAAAAAAATTTAAAAATAAAAAGAGGTGCGAAAAAAAAGAGCGCCAAAAAAACAGAGCGAAAAAATCCAGTGTGTGCTTAAATCTTGAGCGCCGTGATTTTGTTCGTGTTCTAGGCTGGCGTCTCTAGTACGTTCTAGCCTAGGACCAGCACAGTACCGTCATTGAGCGTTTATTCAACTTTCCATCTCTTAATTGATTATTGCTGACCCTTTTTTGCTATCATATTATAAGCCTTCCCAGCTCCACATACATCTACATCGTGCGTTTGACTCTCCCTGGTAATCGCTCTATCCAAGCTTTGAGAGTTTTGACTACACCGGTTGCCGATCACCACCTGCTGCTTGGTAAGAACAGGTAAGAATTTGAGATTTGCTTGACGGATTTGTGACGGCCCCACCACCATTTTCTAGTAGTCTGTAGGATCATATTCTTGTGTGTTTCTATTCCTGCTAACCATGGCAGGATCACAAGTCGATGAGACTGACTGGGAGAACATGACGAATAAGGAGTTGCATGATAAATTTCAGCAAATGATGACTGAACAGGTGCAAGATGTGCTGAACAATTTTGAAGAGGCCATGGATAAGATATCTGGCTTTGAGAAGACGTTGGAAACAAAGCTCGATAAAAAATTTAATGAAGTGCTTGCGCGTCTTCCACAACCACCACCGGCTGCACCTGCCGCACCTCTGCCACAACAACAACAACAACGACTACATCCACGTCGCGAAACAGCCCTCCGCCGAGTGAGTCGTGTTCCTCTTGAGCCTGGACAAACTATTGGTGCTGCTGTTGATACTTCTGTGGCTCCTGCTGCCGATGAGGCGGAGGATGATTATGCGGGAGATTATGAGGATGAAGTTGAGCAAAATCAGAACTACGTGCAACCACCAGCACCCGGTCGTCCACATGCAAATAATCGCAACGGTGGGGCTGCACCACCAGCTCAGGTACGAGATCATGATCATCTTCCTAAACTGAATTGAATATTCCAGCATTTGAGGGTAGATATGCTCCTGATATATATCTTACTTGGGAGTTAGAAACCGAACAATGTTTTACATGTTTAGAATATCCCGAGGAGAGACATGTTGCTGCTGCACTTTGTGCTTTCATTAGTTTTGCTTGTGTGTGGTGGTCTGAACATTGTAGATTATATCCGAATAATATTCCAACTACCTGGGCTGCTTTGTAAACTGCTATGCGTACTCATTGGGTTCCACCATATTATCAACGTGAATTACTTCAAAAATAGCAGCGTTTAAGACAAGGAAAAAATTCTGTAGAGGAATATAATCAGGAATTACAAACTGGCATGATTAGATGTGGTATTGTTGAGGATAATGAAGCTATCCTTACACGATTTATGGGTGGATTAAATAGAGAGATTCAGACCATTCTAGAGTATAAGGAGTATAATAATATCACTCGTTTATTCCATCTTGCTTGTAAAGCTGAACGTGAAGTGCAGGATCGACAGGCATTGGCGCAGACTAACTTTTCTGCAGGTCGACCCTCATCATGGACACCACATGCATCCTATACTTGCACTGCATCATCACCTCCATCAGGTGCCACCTCCAACCGTGATACAAGAAAGCAGGCACAACCACCACTGTCTACCAAGAGCACACCTGCCGGGCCTGCACAAAGCTCTTCTTCTTCCATGGCATCAACAGGGCACACAAGTGATATTATTTGTCGTCGTTGTAAGGGAAGAGGTCATTATGCGAGAGAATGCAAATCTCAGTGTGTGATGATTGCTACTAAGGATGGTGGGTATGAGTCCGCTAGTGACTATGATGAGGAGACTTTGGCTCTTATTACACATGAATAACACGGTGGAGATGATTCTGATCATGAGACGCAATACATGGCTCCTGAAGATGCTGACAGGTATGAATGTTTGGTTGCTCAATGTGTTTTGAGTGTGCAGGTTACACAAGCTGAGCAAACTCAGAGGCATAATTTGTTCCATACAAAGGGAGTTGTTAAGGAACATTCTATTCGCGTCATCATAGATGGAGGGAACTGCCATAACTTGGCTAGCATGGAGATGGTGGAGAAGCTATCTCTCAAAGGCTCAGATTGCTTCTCCACCATCTCCATGCTAGCCAAGTTGTTGCAGCTCCCTCCATCTATGATGACGCGAATAGAATGTTCCTTCACAACTCCCTTTGTATGGAACAAATTATGCTTCTGATTTTGTTCAGCTTGTGTAACTTGCACACTCAAAACACGTTGAGCAACCAAACATTCAGACCTGTCAGCATCTTCAAGAGCCATGTATTGCGTATCATGACCAGAATCATCTCCACTGTGTTCTTCACGTGTAATAACAGCCAAAGTCTCCTCATCATAGTCACTAGCGGACTCATACCCACCATCCTCAGTAGCAATCATCACACGTTGAGATTTGCATTCTCTCTCATAATGACCTCTTCCCTTACAACGACGACAAATAATATCACTTGTGTGCCCTGTTGATGCCATGGAAGAAGAAGAGCTCTGTGTAGGGCCGATAGGTGTGCTCTTGGCAGATAGTGGTGGTTGTGCCTGCTTTCTTGTATCACGGTCGGAGGTTGCACCTGATGGAGGTGATGGTGCAGTGGAAGTAGAGGATGCACGTGGTGTCCATGATGAAGGTCGACCTGCAGAAAAGTTAGTCCGCGCCAATGCCTGTCGATCCTGCACTTCACGTTCAGCTTACAAGCAAGATGGAATAAACGAGTGATATTATTATACTCCTTATACTCTAGAATGGTCTGAATCTCTCTATTTAATCCACCCATAAAATGTGCAAGCATAGCTTCATTATCCTCAACAATACCACATCTAATCATGCCAGTTTGTAATTCCTGATAATATTCTTCTACCGAATTTTTTCCTTGTCTCAAACGCTGCAATTTTGTAGTAACTCACGTTGATAATATGGTGGAACCAACGAGTATGCATAGCAGCTTTCAAAGCAGCCCAAGTATTTGGAATATTATTAGGATATAATCTACGATGTTCAGACCATCACACACAAGAAAAACTAGTGAAAGCACAAAGTGCAGCAGCAACACGTCTCTCCTCGGGGTATTGTAAACATGTAAAACGCTGTTCAGTTTCTAACTCCCAAGTAAGATATATATCAGGAACATATCTGCCCTCAAATGGTGGAATATTCAATTTTAGTTTAGGGAGATGGTCAGGATCTCGTACCTGAGCTGGTGGTGGAGCCCCACCATTGCGATTATATGCATGTGGACAACCTGGTGCTGGTGGTTGCACGTAGTTTTGATTTTGACCAACCTCATCCTCGTAATCGCTCGCATAATCGTCATCCTCCTCGACACCACCAGCAGCAGCAGTAGCAGGAGCCAAAGAAGCATCAACAATAGGTACAGCAGCTCTAGAAGTTTGACCATCCTCAATAGGAACTCGCTTCGCTCGTCCGAACTGATTCGGAAGGGGGCGTTGTTGTTGTCGGTGTAGATGTGTGATGGGTGGAGCCGGTGGTGGTGCGGGAAGATGTTGGGGAATGTAGTAATTTCAAAATATTCCTACGCACACGCAAGATCATGGTGATGCATAGCAACAAGAGGGGAGAGTGTTGTCCACGTACCCTCGTAGACCGAAAGCGGAAGCGTTAACACAACGCGGTTGATGTAGTCGTACGTCTTCACTATCCGACCGATCAAGTACCAAACGCACAGCACCTCCGAGTTCAGCACACGTTCAGCTCGATGACGTCCCTCGAACTCCGATCCAGCCGAGTGTTGAGGGAGAGTTTCGTCAGCACGACGGCGTGGTGACGATGATGATGTTCTACCGACGCAGGGCTTCGCCTAAGCACCTCTACGATATTATCGAGGTGGATTATGGTGGAGGGGGGCACCGCACACGACTAAGAGATCAAGAGATCAATTGTTGTGTCTATGGGGTGCCCCCCTGCCCCCGTATATAAAGGAGCAAGGGGGAGGCGGCCGGCCTAGGAGGAGGGCGCGCCAAGGGGGGAGTCCTACTCCCACCGGGAGTAGGACTCCTCCTTTCCTTGTTGGAGTAGGAGAAGGGAAGGGAGAAGGAGAAGGAAAGAAGGGGGCGCCCCCCTCCCTAGTCCAATTCGGACTAGTCCATGGGGAGGGGTGCGGCCACCCTTTGGGGCCTTTGTCTCCTTTCCCGTATGGCCCAGTAAGGCCCAATACGAATTCCCGTAACTCTCCGATACTCCGAAAAATACCCGAATCACTCGGAACCTTTCCGATGTCCGAATATAGTCGTCCAATATATTGATCTTTATGTCTTGACCATTTCGAGACTCCTCGTCATGTCCCCGATCTCATCCGGGACTCCGAACTCCTTCGGTACATCAAAACTCATAAACTCATAATAAAACTGTCATCGTAACGTTAAGCGTGCGGACCCTACGGGTTCGAGAACTATGTAGACATGACCGAGACACGTCTCCGGTCAATAACCAATAGCGGGACCTGGATGCCCATATTGGCTCCCACATATTCTACGAAGATCTTTATCGGTCAAACCGCATAACAACATACGTTGTTCCCTTTGTCATCGGTATGTTACTTGCCCGAGATTCGATCGTCGGTATCTTAATACCTAGTTCAATCTCGTTACCGGCAAGTCTCTTTACTCGTTCTGTAATACATCATCTCGCAACAAACTCATTAGTTGCAATGCTTGCAAGGCTTAAGTGATGTGCATTACCGAGAGGGCCCAGAGATACCTCTCCGACAATCGGAGTGACAAATCCTAATATCGAAATACGCCAACCCAACAAGTACCTTCGGAGACACCTGTAGAGCACCTTTATAATCACCCAGTTACGTTGTGACGTTTGGTAGCACACAAAGTGTTCCTCCGGTAAACGGGAGTTGCATAATCTCATAGTCATAGGAACATGTATAAGTCATGAAGAAAGCAATAGCAACATACTAAACGATCGAGTGCTAAGCTAACGGAATGGGTCAAGTCAATCACATCATTCTCCTAATGATGTGATCCCGTTAATCAAATGACAACTCATGTCTATGGCTAGGAAACATAACCATCTTTGATCAACGAGTTAGTCAAGTAGAGGCATACTAGTGACACTCTGTTTGTCTATGTATTCACACATGTATCATGTTTCCGGTTAATACAATTCTAGCATGAATAATAAACATTTATCATGATATAAGGAAATAAATAATAACTTTATTATTGCCTCTAGGGCATATGTCCTTCAGAAGACGCGTGGGCAATTCATTAAACTTGTTATCCAGCTTTGTCTCGAATGAGTTCTCCATTCCATCCATCTTCTCCATGGCCTCTTCAAATCTGTTTAGCACATCTCCCACCTGGCCACTCATCATTTGCTAAAATTTGTCATGCAACTCCTTGTTCATCATGTTCTCCTAGTCAATCTCGTCGGCTTGTGATCCTGCCATGGTTAGCAGCAATAGAAACACACAAGAATATGATCCTACAGACTACTAACAAGTGGTGGTGGTGGGTGTCACAAATTCTTCAAGCAAACCTCAAATTCTTACCAGTTCTTGCCCAGCAGTAGGCGGTGATCAGCAACCGTTGTAGTCAAAACTCTCAAAGCTTGGATAGAGCGATTACCAGGGAGAGTCAAACGCACGACGTAAATGTATGTGGAGCTGGGAAGGCGTATAATATGGTAGCAAAAAAGGGTCAGCAACAATCAATCAAGAGATGCAAAGTTGAAGAAACGCTCAACGACGGTACTGTGCTGGTCCTAGGCTAGACCACGTGAAGGGGAAGTCGATAAAAATTCCAAGTATCCTACACATGCACAAAAGAAAGCAAAGAATGTATGCGCATGGTAGATAAACACATCATCCATAATGATGGTTCTCTTCTCTTGCACATAACCATTAGAAGCACAAGTGCTTGAATAATATGATGCAACAATGGCTATATTCATGGCACTAGGTATGTGGTGCAAAGAGGTAAGATAAACATGCTTCACAAGGAATATGTCAAAATCTCCAAATATATGTGAGAATACTATGGGGGCAATCTCATTAGCAAGAGGTAAGTCATTGTTGCACTCAATATATGTCAAATCATCTAGAATGAGAGAGGCAACACATGGAGATACATGACAAGAAGCAATAACAATCATGTGCAAAGCATGTAGATGGTTGTCATCGACCGCATGAAAGGTGCAAGTATTAATCATCGGTGATGCAACAAGCCAAGCAATCATAGTAATCAAGTCGTGCAAGCTAGTAGTGCGAAGATGCAACATACTAGAGGAAATCATGGAAATCATGTCATGTGAGTAAATAATAGGCATGTGCAATGCACATGACATATCACAAGCACGCACACAAAGCAAGATCATACATAGTATCATCATAGGCATGGGGCACAAAGCAATCATGGCAATAACAAACAATATCTCCACCACGCTTGTAAATACACATACAAGTACTAGAATCAATCATCATGTGTAATGCAAAGCATGGGTCACAAATGCATGGCAAAGGCATAGGAATGGGCATATCATGCAAAGTGAACATGGCAAGATGGGCATAGAATATGTATTGCACAATAACCCATAGCCAAGTGAGGGCCAGGTAGAAGAAATGCGCGAACAGAGCGGTGGGAAAGACAATCCATGGGATCCCAAGTCATCGTTGCTCTCTAGAGCTCGTTTTGTCAACTCGTGGGATTGCGAGGTTGACAAGTATTCATGGGTACCTACACAAAAGAGACACAAACCAAAGAAATTGTGCGCGTGGTAAATGTACACATCATCCATCTTGATGTGTATGTGCACGTGTGAGTTAGTACAAGATAACCATCGCTCATAGAAATTTGATGCATGGTATAAGAACATGTCATCCATCATGAAAGAATAGTTATTGTGTATAACACGATAGGGACACAAATTGAGAATGCAAGTATATGGCATATCAATAGCATGTTTATTCATTGGAAGCATATTGTGCACACAAGTATTGGGATCATGCAATTGATGGAATGGATCAAAATCTCATAACTTGTATGAGGAAACTATGGGGGTCTCCTCATGAGCAATAGCAGAAATATCATATGGAGAAAATGGACAACATCCAAAACAATTCATATCCGAAGCTAGGTTGTCATGGCATGGCATATGAGATAAATGATGCAAAGGGAGCATATCAATATCATCACAAGAGAAACAAATGCCAATAACCATTGGCTTGTCATCTATGCCATATGTGCAAATTGGGTTTATTTTTATGGCATATGCATAGTCACTACGATGAATTGCAAATATGACATATGGTTGATCTCATGCATAGCATATGACAAGTCAAGCGGATTATCAAACATGATGTGACCTAGAGAATTGTCACAAGAAATCCTATGTAACATGGCATCACAACTAATAGACTCCACATGAGAATTATCATACTCATCGTAAATGGGCATGAAATCATCACATGAGGAAGTCGCACTAGCATGAATCATGGAAATAGGTGGATCAACATCATGCAAGCAATTAATGTCAAGAATGTCCACTAGAGGGACTAGAGCATCACCTTCACCTATGTTACCTTGTTCATTCCACTCAAGTGGTGTATGTGAGGTTGTAAAGACCAAATGGTGGTCATCTTCATCTTGATGGAACCATGTGGGGGTGCATCATATTCCACCATGGCCATCGTCTTGTCCAAAGGAAGGACGAAGTCATCATGTATTGGCACGTCATCATATATGGGACCTAGCACCAAATGAGAAGACATAATAGAGGTAGAGGTTAAGTCGTGGCCTCACATGCCCTATCAACTACCTCACTCTCTCTATGTGGTGGTTCACTCACTCCCTCAAAGTAGGTGCACTCAAAGTCACATATGATGGAGTCACTCATCTCACTCAAGTGGTGGGTGTTGTGGCTCTCCTCACATGGGAATTGGGGCAACACATCATATATGGGGCTAGTGGTGAAGTCACTCTCACTCTCAATATGGTGGCACAAGTCAATCAAGTCAATATACGTCTCCGTGGTCGAAGGGAAAATCCCATGCTCAACCATCTCGTCGCCGTCGCCATGGATGAAGGCCAAAGATGGCACATCACCACTCTCCTCCCATGACCGAAGGGAAAATCCCATGCTCGATCGTCTCGTCATCGTCACCGTGGATGAAGGCCGAAGACGGCACATCATCACGCTTGCCTCCTAAGATGGAAGCATCATCCTTGCTCGTCACCATGTCGCTCGCCTCCAAAGCTTGGTCCTTGATGGTCTGCATAGTCGTAGTCGTCGCCGCACCATCTTGAAAAAGAGTCAAAGTAGATTCAGCATCATCAATGCCACAAAGAGGGATGGCGGTGAAGTCGAACTTGGGAGGATTGTCTTGGAGCTCGTCGGGCTTGGACATCTTGGTGGTACTATCCTCATGCTCGTTGTCAGAGAGCTTGGTCGCCGCGAAGTGTGCTTGGGGTGGAGAAGCCTTGGCCTTCATGAGTTCTTGTTCCGCCTTGAGAGCACCAATGTAGTTGTCGTCGAGGGACTTGTAGTTCTCGAGGAATATAGTCTTGGAGATGTCGTTGTTCAATCCCATCATGAAGTAGAACTTCATCGAAATGGGGTCGTCCACACCGGCTCGTTGCAAGGCTTTCTTCATCTCCTTGAAGTACTCGTCGATGGACTTGGTTCCTTGGATGGTGTTCTCCAATTGGCGTAGAAGTTGTTCTGTGTAGGTTGGAGGCACGAACTCTCACCGCAAAGCTCTCTTCGTCTTGGGCCACCTCATGTTGTAGCTTTTCTAAGTTGTGTGCAGCCACCATGTGTACGCGTAGCCGTGGAAGTTTCTTGTGGCGCACTTCACTTGATGTAGCTTGAGGTAGTCGTCCATCAAACATTCCCACTCGAGATACTCCTCGGGTTCTAGAGTTCCATAGAAAGGAATCTCATGGTCGATGTCGATATCGTAGTAGCTCGTGGAAGTCGCGGACTTGAGCTTGGGGAGCTTCTCTTGAGCGTAGTGTTGAGGTGCTTGTTGGCGAAGATGCCGTATATCCGAAGGCGAAGATGCCTTGAAGTCGCTTGGCGAAGATGCCAAGGGAGATGGTGAAGTCGTTGAGCGGTGGTTGGTGTTGAGCTCTTGACCTTCACGTTCGTGGTGGTGATGGTGTCGATGCCGATGAGACCTTGCCAGAGATGGTAGCTTGGAAGCATGTGTACTTGAGTGTCTTCTCGAAGATGAGGAAGATCGCATGTAGGACTTGATGAGGTCTTTAATCTCCCCCATGTGAGCTTGCATCTTGGTGTCGGTGGAGTTTTTCTTGGCATCGAACTCGTAGTTGTTGGTGTAGACCGAAGGTGAAATGCCTTGCCTATCCATCACAAGACTCGAGCGAATGTGAGTGGGAGAAAGAGAAGAACTAGACCAAATGTACCTTAACCAATGCTGAAGATGGGTCAATGATCAATCAATAATGTAACAAGGAAATAGCACAATTGGTACCGGATCTTGTCAATTCTCACACCTACACAAATAGGTCCTATGGAGTAGCTTGGTGAGGATAGTGGCACAATAGTTTGATGCAAAATTTTAGCAAGAGTCAATAATGTTGAAAAAAGATTCACAAATTCGCAAGTGAAACAAGTAGACCAATAGCAATATGTGGCACGCGGAAACACACACACGGATAGATAAATGGAGTCGTGCAACCAAGGAATGTGCACAAAATTTGGAATCCACGAAAAACGCTCGTGTTGCACAACTCAAGAGAGACGCTAGCACGATTGCTCAATAGGCGGATATGACACTTGTGCACAACCTATAAGATGCAAAATGGATAAACTTTCTAACCCAAGTATGCTATGTATGTATAGTTCCCAGTGTTATGATCCAAGATGATCGCATATGACAATTTTATATGCAATGTGGTATGGTGCTATGGCTATTGCTTACAAGCTCTTTGCTCTATTTTTCTTTGCTTAAAAGCTTATTCTTTTTTTTTGATATGGCCACTTTGCGAGATGCACAAACCAAGATAGCAATTGTGTATATGCGTGAACAATCTTGTGACACAAGATATGATATGATGATACCAATATGATATGGTATGTATGCAATGGAAAGTGTAGATTACTAATGTGCACAAGTAACGTTGCCGGCAATACTCAAATGGCTAGTCTCGATAGGCAAGTGACGCAAAATGGGCTAGGGGTTATCAATGCAATTGCAAGGGGAATATACAATGGTGTCGTCGAGGTTACCGTCAATGATTTGGCAGTGTACATAAGGACGGATGATGTTGAAGTTGTCAATGTCGATGACGACCTCGTGGCGAGGATGAGTGGCGGTGTTCTTGATGTAGAACCGTCCCTAATTAGCCGAAACACCTTAGGAAATGGAAAAACCGCAAACTCAAAATCTCAAACGCAAATGTCAAATGGTGGTAGAGGAAAGCAGTGGTGGTTTTGCGGAAGCTCAATGGGATTGCGGATATGGAATGATGGGTTTTGTAGTACGCAATGCGGAAGTGGAGGGTAAGGTGGTGGACTATACACGGTGTCGGAGTTGGAAGCACGGTACCTAAGTAGCCAAAAGACCTTACGAGACCGAACTCACAACACAAACAAAATCGGGTTAAGTTGGGGTGGCGGAAGTGTATGGTGGGAAGGCCTATTCGGTGGTTATGGTGGTGGTTGATGAAGAAGCAACCATACCTAAGTAGCCGAAACACCTTAGGAGACTTGAATCACAACTCAAACAACCTCAAATGTGATGGGGGACAAAATAGGTTAGGTTGCGGAAGTCGGTGGTGGTTATGCGGATGATATGGTGGAAGTCCTAGGCAAAGATGCCAAAGTTCCAAAAAAATTATGGATTCAAATGATGTTGAAACCTATCTAGACGGATAGAGGATGTCAATAGCTACTCAACAAGCTAAAGAACGCGAAAATCGGACTCCGTATGTGAAAGTTATGGTCAAAACGGTGAAACACCGAAGGCTGAAATGCTAGAGGTCGGACATCTGTTGCTGGGGCCGGATATCCGGGACCTGATGTCCAGAACCGCGCGCGAATTGCGCTCCTGGAGCCGGATGTCCGGGCCTACAGACCGGATGTCCGGGGCTATGGGCCGGATGTCCGGGCTCCAGATCCGAGGATGAACTCGAGGAACTCGATTTTTGGGGGCGGAAATTGATGATTTTGAGGGCAAAATTGCGGAGATTTCGTGGATGGGAAGTGGGGAAACTTGGTGAAATGCTAGATCCACTCGAAACCAAGCAAATCCATGGATCAAATCCAACAAAACTTCATCACACCAACAAATCACAAAAAAATTGGGGCTATTTTTGGTGGGGAATTTTCGAATTTATGACAAAATCAAACAAAACAAGGCTAGAAAACAAAGAGGGGGGCTCCGAAATCGTGATCAACGTTCCTCATGATATCAAGATGATGTAGAGTAGAACCCTAGACACCCAATCTTTCATGATTGGAGGGGATCATATGAAGAACACGAAGAACACGAGGGGAAACGCGAGGGAAATCATGAGGCAAAACGAGAGGAAACACTCAAATAAACAAGAAGAGATCACACATGTGCTAGATCCTCGAAACACAAAGAGATACACGATCCAAATGCAACAAAGGACGATACATAGGGTAACCGGTTCTTGTCCGTGAGGAGGTCTTGAATCCACGAGGGGATCTTCCCGTGAGGGGTCTTGAATCCAAGGTGGATCTTCTTCGTAGAGGCCGCGATCTCTCTCGTGGAGTAGATCCGTATGGATGAGCAAAGCTCTATCTCTAAATGAGCTAATCCTTTGCTAACCCTAACTAGGAGGAGGTGGAGGAGTATATATAGTCTAAGGCCACGAAGGGATAAGTGAGGAGGGGATACATGGGCCTCGAAGGTGTCAAGTGAGCACGTGTAAAGGAGATGATTCACCTTTGTGTATGTGAAGTAGAGGTCGCACGTGTCACTTGACAAACGGACTCTTGACATCGTGATGTCCATAGGATGTTCCACATCAAGCCACTTTTAAGGTCAATTTAAGAGAAAATTGTGGCTCTGGTAAGCTCATCAAGCATATCATCAAGGTGTGGAATAGGGTAACGACAACGCACGGTAATAGCATTGATAGGACGGCAATCGGAACACATGCGATACGTACCATCTTTCTTGGGAACAAGGATGACCGGTACGGCACAAGGACTAAACTTTCACGCACATTTCCATGGTCTATGAGATGTTTTACTTGCCTTTGTATTTCTTTGGTTTCTTCGGTGTTGACGCGATATGGAGCCTTGTTCAGAAGTGGTGCTCCGGGGATGAGGTCGATGCGGTGCTCGATGCCTCGTAGTGGAGGTAAACCCGGAGGTAGCTCGTCGGGGAAAACGTCTTGGAATTCTTGCAATAGAGAAGATAATACTAAAGGTAGATTGTGAGAGGTGTTAGCTTTTGGTGCCTCGTCCTTGCACAAAAGGACATAGTGCATGACACTTGATGGGTTCTCACACACTTCTCTCATCTCATGTTTGGTGGCAAATACGACCAAGTTCTTTTTTGTCCTCATCATGGAGGCACTCAATTTGAGCTTGTGGCGCTCACTCTCTTTTTGGTGGTTCACTCTCTCACTATTCTCTCCATGATGGGTGGCTTGCTTGTCGGCGGTCACTTGGCTTAGAGACATCGGTCGTAGAACATACTCCTTTCCTTTCATCTTGAAGCTATAGTGGTTTGTACGCCCGTTGTGGATGACACCTCGGTCAAATTGCCATGGCCGTCCAAGAAGGAGGTGGCAAACGGTCATCGGAAGGACATCACACTCCAAAGTGTCTTCATAAGCTCCGATCTTGAAAGAGACTTGTACTCTATGCTCGACTTGGATGTTGCCGGTGCATGGCCACTTGGTCAAGGGCTTCCATTTATCCTTCACTCATGGAGTCATAGGTTCCTTCGTCGTTGAGGATGATGCTGCGCGTGTTTGTACACTCAAAGGACTTGTGGCCTCGGCCTCCGCATGTGAAGCATTTGAAGGAACTTGTCTTGATGGTCTCATCGGTTGGTGTAGATGGTGATGAAGCTCTCAGCTTGAAGTTGCTTGTCGTAGGAGGACGACTTGAGGTTGCCGAGGTTTTGTTGATAGAGGCAAAGGTGTCCCATCTTTCGATGAGATGGTGGCTATCGTTTTGGGGGAAGTCGACTTTGACGATCTGACTACGAACGTGCGAGGACGTCCCGCCTTCGCAATCGCTAAACCAACTCCGAGAGGTTATTAACCACGCTGGAGCACGATCAACCTGACCACTAAGGTCTGTTTCCTGCAGGAAAATGAAGAACAAGCAAGAAACTAATATTACAATCTGGATATTGCGAATATAAGAGGAAAACATTATTGATCAAGGTGGGGTTCTGTGGTGTTCCAACCAGGTGATCAAGTATGGATACATCTCCGCAAAGACCGCTTCCCCAAGGAACGCAAGTCCAAGCTACTTCCGAGAGCATATGGCCCATTCAAGGTGCTCCCAGGCTACAATGATAATGCCTACAAGGTTGACATTCCACGTGACAAATACAACGTAAGCGACATCTTCAACGTCAAGGACTTGGCCAAGTACCATGGTGATGAAGAGCACGATCCGTGGACGGATCTATCCCAAGGGGGGGAGATGATGCGGAGGATCCCGAGCTCATCCGCAACGACCCTCCATCACCACCGCAAGCACAGAGAGGACCGATGACAAGAGCCCATGCACGTGCCATCGAAAACAAGGTCACTTCTTTCCTATTCGAGTCTCGTTTGGATTCGTGTGAGAATTGGATTCTACCTTCAACGGGAACATTGTTCATTCTTAGGTACCAAGAAGATGATCGTGAGAAGGAGGGAACGGAGACTCGAGCGACCACGAAGCAAGGGAAAGGAGAGGCGAAGGAGAAGAAGGAAGGGCCAACAGCCCCTGGACACCCCGGGTGCCGGGCCTCTTCGGCCCTAGGTGCCCGGCCAGAGCCTGGGCGGCACCCCAGCCGGCCCCGATGCCCGGCCCCTTCACCTGGGCCTCGGCCAGCCCACCCCGGGTGCCCGGCCAACTGGCACCGGGTGCCCGGCCTGACCTGGGCCGCTCCAGCACCCCCCGGGTCCTCAACCCCGGGTGCCTGGCCTGCCCCGCCCAGCCGCCCCCAGGTGCCCAGGCCTAGGACCCTCGGGTGCCCGACCATCCTACAGCCGGCGCCCCTGACCGGTCTGGGTGCCCGGCCAGTTTGCCCCGTGTGCCTGGTCCACTCTGTGAGCCTGCGTGCCTCTTCAGGTTTTTACCCATGTATCCCCCTCCTCCTCTTATTTGGTCTCTAAACTATATAAGGACATCCCCTAGGTCTTTTGGGAGGTTAGCAAAGTATTAGATAAAACATTGTGAGCTTTGCTCCTTGTATCCCCTCCTCTTGGAGATGAAGACCCCTCTTGCGAAGAATCATTGTGGATTACAAGACCTCCCAAGGGAGTAGATCATCATCAAGACCTCACCTCCTCTAGGAGTGGGAAGAACATTACCTAGTGCTTGTTTCCTTGGATTGATCTTGTAATCTTGTAGATCTCATGTATGCTACTCTAGTGGGTGTGATATTTGGGTTTGTTTGAGTGATTTGTGCCTTGTATTCTTGAGTGTTCTTCCTATTTTCCCCCACCAAGTGTGAAAAGATCCCCTCTAGGGTTCCACCCTACAAGATGGAGTTAGGATGAACTGTTACGTACTTTATGATCCACGAATAATGCATCCGATGGTGAAAACATGAGGGTGGTAGCGGGATGGGTGATAGACCATGTAAAGCATGAATTCTTGGGTTTCGATGCAACAAAGAGCCTCCTCCTTGTGTCATGACTGAACCTGTAGTCTTTCTAGTTTGTAATGGAAGGATGGTGCATTGTTCTATATGCTATTGTCCATATATCAGTCTGTATGTGAGCTCCCGGAAGGGTGGTAGAGGGTGGCAGAGTATACTTCAAGCATAAAATCGTCCGGAACTAAATTTTACAAGCCGGATCTTGCATCCGAAATGTTGTCGAAGTTCGCGAGTGGGTTACGGGCGCATACAACTTTGGCTTGTGATTGTTTTGGCGGGTCATGGAGCTCCAATGGAGTTTTTATGGCAAAATTGTGGCCGTTTTATGGATATGACATCGAGGGACAGGAATACAACTTTCAAGGGAAGTTGATCACACCGACGAGCCATCTTGCACCATTCGGAATGACCTATAATTTTTCTATTGCATAAACAGAGTGAGGATGAACTGTTACGTACTTTCTGATCCAAAAATAATGCATCCGCTGGTGAAAACGTGAGGGTGGTCGCGGTATGGGTGATAGACCATGTCAAGCATAAATTCTTCGGTTTCGATGCAAAGAAGAGTGATGCGGAGCATCCTATGGACATCACCATGTCAAGAGTCCGTTCGGCGAGTGACATGTGCGACATCAACGTCACATACACAAAGGTGAATCTTCTCCTTTACACGTGTTCACTTGACACCTTCGAGGATGGTATACTACTTGTCGCTCAACTCGTGTGCATGCATAGGTATTGTCGGAAAACTACGGACGTCGAGGAGGAGTGCAAGCGCCAAGGAACAACTACACCATCCCCAAGGGAAGCCTGGAAGCAACGACGGAAGAAGACGGAGCTGCTGAAGCTACAGCGGCCGGACATCCGGCGCCTGGGCGGCCGCACAAGAGCTGCCCCAACAAACGGCCAACAACATCAGCGGCCGGAGATCCGGCCCGTGTGCCCGGACATCCGGCGCCCCGCCAAATCCTGGACATCCGGCCTCTCCCCCGGAAATCCGGCATCGACGAGAGAAGCCCCGGACATCCGGCCCCCAGCACGGACATCCGGCACCTCCTGAAGCCCCGGACATCCGGTCCCCAGCCCGGACATCCGGCACCTGCGCGTGCACAGCCGGGCGAGAGGCCCATGTATCCCCTCCTCACTTACCCCTTCGTGGCCTTAGACTATATATACTCCTCCACCTCCTCCTAGTTAGGGTTATGTAACACCCACGATGCGGCTATATCTCCCACGTGTCAAGGCACGACTTAGAGGCATAACCGCATTGTGGTTTTGTCGCAAGAAGGGTCATCTTTACACAATCCCATGTAATGAACAAGAATGGGATAAAGAGTTGGCTTACAATCGCCACTTCACACAATACATAAATAAATCATACATCATACAGAGTACACACATAGGTCCGACTACGGAACCAAAAGAAAAGAAGACAACCCAACTGCTAGATCCCTGATCATCCCAACTGGGCTCCACTACTGATCAACATGATAAGAAACAACACAACGAACAAGATTTTCATCGAGCTCCAACTTGAGCTCGGTTGCGTCACCTGCACTGGCATCGTCGGCACCTGCAACTGTTTTGGAAGTATCTGTGAGTCACGAGGACTCAGCAATCTCACACCCGCGAGATCAAGACTATTTAAGCTTATAGGAAAGGATGGGGTAGTGAGGTGGAGCTGCAGCAAGCACTAGCATATATGGTGGCTAACATACGCAAATGAGAGCGAGAAGAGAAGCAACGGAACGATCGTGAACTAGCAATGATCAAGAAGTGATCCTGAACAGCTACTTACGTCAAAACATAACCCAGAAACCGTGTTCACTTCCCGGACTCCGCCGAGAAGAGACCATCACGGCTACACATGCGGTTGATGCGTTTTAATTAGGGTCAAGTGTCAAGTTCTCTACAACCGGATATTAACAAATTCCCATCTGCCACATAACCGCGGGCACGACTTTCGAAAGATAATACCCTGCAGGGGTGTCCCAACTTAGCCCATTATAAGCTCTCACGGTCAACGAAGGATATTCCTTCTCCCAGGAAGACCCGATCAGTCTCAGAATCCCGGTTACAAGACATTTCGACAATGGTAAAATAAGACCAGCAAAGCCGCCCGAATGTGCCGACAAATCCCGATAGGAGCTGCATATATCTCGTTCTCAGGGCACACCGGATGAGCAAGACGTCGAGTTGGCATAGACCCTGGTTGCCCAGGGGGCGCCGGACATCGCTCAGTTTGGACCAGCACTCGAAGGAGAACTGGCTCGGGGGTTAAAATAAAGATGACCCTTGAGTCTGCAGAACCCAAGGGAAAACGGCTTAGGTAGGCAAATGGTAAAACCAAGGTTGGGCCTTGCTGGAGGAGTTTTATTCAAAGCGAACTGTCAAGGGGGTCCCATAAATCACCCAACCGCATAAGGAACGCAAAATCAAGGAACATAACACCGGTATGACGGAAACTAGGGCGGCAAGAGTGGAACAAAACACCAGGCATAAGGCCGAGCCTTCCACCCTTTACCAAGTATATAGATGCATTAATTAAGATAAGAGATATTGTGATATCCCAACATAAACATAATCCAACATGGAGCAATCTTCATCTTCACCTGCTACTAGCAATGCTATAAGAGGGGCTGAGCAAAAGCGGGAACATAGCCAAACAACGGTTTGCTAGGTAGGGTGAAAAAGGTTAGAGGTTCATGGCAATTTGGGAGGCTTGAAAAGCAAGTGGTAGGTAGCGCGGCATAGCAATAGAGCGAACAACTAGCAAGAAAAGATATAAGTGATTTCGAGGGTATGGTCATCTTGCCTGAGATCTCGCAAGGAAGAAGAACGAGTCCATGAAGAAGACAAGCAGACGTAGTCAAACGAATCCTCACAACTCTGGAACGAAACCGAAGCTAACGGGAGAAGCAAACCGGAAAGAAACAAACAACATAGTAAACAACCACCACATACACATGGCATGATGCACAAACAAGTATGATGCATGTCCGGTTTAAATATGCATGGCAAAGTGCAACAAACAATACTACAAATTAAGTGGAGTTAAATATGCAACGAGTTGCATATTGACGAAACACCACATACGATTATTTAGTTCTCTCTCGGTTATGAACCCAACAATATTAAATGTTGTTAAACATGGTAAGAGGTGAAACATAAGTAAACTAACTATTTAGGCAAGTTTAAATGAGGCCGGAACAACAAACAATAATTCCGGAAAATCCTCATGTGCATATTTTTGATTTGGTACTGTTCTGCCATAAACGCAATTTTAATGTTGTTAAACAGCAAAATGAAGTGCACCATGTTAAACTAGGCATTTTTCTACCACATTTACATATAAAGTTTATTAAAATCCGAGTTACGGTTATTTAGTTAAGAAATAAATCATTTTAACATATTATTCGAGCAAACTTAATCAAACAACATTTTAAACAATTTTAACATGGGTTAAAGTGGCATATTATTAAACTACACAAAATTCTAAGCATTTTTCATATATAAATTATTTTAATCCGATGCACGGTTGGTGAGTTATAAATGCATGATGTAGAGGGTCTTTTCTGCGAAAACGGTAAATCCTGGGATAATTAGCAAATCGTCCAGAACTGGAAAAAAACGTCCACGGGCTGAAACTTGAACTGGCCCAACAGTGTAGAGGGCAGAGGGGCTCTGAGGAGGCTCACCATGGGCTAAGGCCCAGTCGGTGGAAGAGGCAGGCCGGCGGGGCGCTGGTTGGGTCCGATCTGGAGGCACACTGGTCAACGCGCTCGTCGTCTCCTCCAGGAGATCGAGCGAGGCAGGGAAAATAGGGCGCGTCCGTTTGCCCGACAGAAAACAGAGCAGCGGCGGCCTAGAACTTGCGGTGGAGGCCGGCGGGCATGGAACTGGCGAGGGCACGCGGGTGAAGGGCGGCGGATCCGGTGCGAAGGAGGGCGAGGAGGGCCGAGGCAGGGGAGGTAGCCGGCGGCGGGGACGGCGCAAGACGGCTTGAATCGGGCGAGGCGGCTTGGACTTGGCGGATCTAGGTGGTGGAGGTCGTTCCCGGTGGCGGACTTGACGGATCGCCACAGGAGAAGACCCTTGGCAGCCATAGCGGAGCTTCTGCTGCTCCTGCACCTGACGAGAGAGAGAGAGACCGGGGCATGAGAGAGGTTAGAGAAGGGGAATGGGATGGAGAGTACAAGGAAGCAGGGGACGCAAGGCAACGGTGACCTGGAACTCCGGCGGCTGGCCACGGGTGATGTTGGCAACGGGAGATTCGGAACGACGTGGATCCGGGCAGCGAGGCGGCTGCAAGTTCCAACCATGGCATGGTGCTGTTGTACAGAGAACAAAACAGAGTTGAGAGGCATGGGAGGAAGAGAGCCGAGAGGAAAAAGGGAAGGGGAGGGGAAAGGAGCGGGGCAGCGGGGACGAGAGGAGAGGTGCTCGGGGGCTCGCCTGGGTGGCAGAGGGCGTCGGCAGGAGGAGCTCTGGTTGGGTGGATCGATGGATTGGGGAATGAGGAGATCCCGAGGTGGGAGACGACAAAGGTGGAGTGTGGCGGCGGGGATGCTTGGTATTCCTCTGTTCAAGTACTTAGTGACTTCCTTCAAGTGTCTCCCGAAAGGCGTGTCTTCATCTGGTTGCATGAACCTGCTCCTTGTATCCGCCATTCCTAAAAGAGTAAAAAGTGGAGAGGGGTCAGAAATGAGAAGAGAGAAGTGTTCTAGGGCTTAAGCTTAGTGGTCGTGTCCTACAGTCAGCGTGTGCTCTGATACCACCTTTGTAGCGACCAGACCTCAAATGGTCTGTGCTGCTGTGCACCAGTGTCATCCCTGGATCAGTAATGCTGACACACACAGTACAAATGGAGGATTTATAACAGAGTAGCAATCACACACTTATTACATCGAATATCTCCAAAGAGAATAAGTATGATAAATATGGCATAAGGCCATCTAAAAACGATAACAGCGGAAGACTTGGAAGATAAGTGAGTCCATCAACTCCAACGACATCACTGAGTATAAGACCACGACCTAAGCACCTTACTCGTCGTCTGAAAAGTCTGCAACATGAAACGTTGCAGCCCGAAAACGGGTCAGCACATGGATTATGCTGGCAAAATAACACATAGAGAATAATGATCATGATAATGCTATACTACATGCATATATGGCTGGTGGAAAGCTCTATGGTTAAAGTTTTTGCGAAAAGCCAAATTTTCCCTACTGCAAAGGAATAAATTTTATTTAACTATCATGGTGGTTGTTGAACATTGAGATGGTTGACAGCATCTCAATCCCAATTAAAAATCATCATTAACCCAACCAAATTAATTAAAGTAACATGGTGATGAGATTCACATGATAATCCAAGTACTAGATACTCAAGTTGTCCATAACCGGGGACACGGCTAACCATGATTAGTTTGTACACTCTGCAGAGGTTTGCACACTTTTCCCCACAAGACTCGATCTCCTCCGTTGGATTACTCGCAATACATGGTGTTTGAGTAACGGATGACCGAGACACAGTCTTTCAGAAGTGTTTGCACCTTACGTATGGGTAGACAATTACACCTACTTTCCCCTACATCTGCTAGTCTACCACTGTAAGAGTTCACACAACTTAGTCAACTATGCTAGAGCCTATAATAGCTTGTGGCTGCACACGGAAGTTTCTAGCATGAATAATCTCATGATCCCTTTGAGCCTGGGTGGCGGTCCAAAAGAAAAACAGGCAATCCTGGAATACCTAGGTACCTCAATCCACCCAGATGTGAGTTTTAGTTGCCACCTTAAGTAAACCATTAATTAACAATCTCACATCTGTCATGGAAATCTCTCAAACCCAATCCACGTCTACGAGCATAGCATGGCAATATAATAGCAACGTAGAAGTAACTCCCAAGGGTTTGATAAATAAAACAGGTAATAGGTACTACCTCAGCTACATCCCAATACCCACAATTTAATTAGATCCTAACCATGCAGTGTTTGAGTATTGATCTAATGCAATAAAAACTGGGTATGGAAAGGTATGATCAAAGTGTTACTTGCCTTGCTGATGATCCGCGAAACCTAGCGATTCGAAGTAACAAGCGGCGCACTCCGGGTACTCTATCGCAAACAAACAAGCAAACAATAAGTACTCATCTAATGCACAGGTAAAACTCGAATGAAAGATCCAACCAGAAAGTTCAACTTAAGAACTCCGGTTTGCAAAAAGAATCAACTCGAACGAAGCAACGAAAGTCAAACGGCAAAAGAAACAAGCTTCGTTTACTAATCTGGATCTAGGTCAAATTTTACAGTAGCAAAAACTTGTTTGAGTAGGTTAAACGGAAAGAGAATTTCGAGACGATACTCTAGGCGCTTGAATCGCCTGATTCCGATAAACGAGCGAAAAGTTAAACAGAAACGAATATCCGATCAGAAATCGAGATCTGAGAAATCGCGGAAAAATCTGACGAAAAAGAAAAACTTGACGAACGGTTAAAGAACGGACGTTCGTTAACAGAGAAAATCCGACGAACCATTTCGTTAAAACGAACGGGTCGGTGAACGTTCACAAAATAATAAAACCGAAGAAATAAACCGATCTAGGGTTTTAAAAAAAACGAACGTTTTTTTTAGAAAACCGGCAAACGACGGCGAGTCGGTACCTCGTCGGAAATGGAGCTCCGGCGGGGGCTCGGCGAGGGGCGGCGACGGGCGGCGGGGCTCGGGCGGCGAGGGGTGGCTCCGGCGGCGGCGAAGGCGACGGGCGGCGGCGCTGCGGGCTTCCGGCGTCGGCTTGGGCGGGGCTCGGGGTGGCGAGGGAGGGGGTGGCGGCGGGGTTTATAAGGACGGGGGCGGCCTGCTTGGAGGAGGGGGCAAGGCGGTGGGGCTCCGGCGGAGTCCGAGCCGGACACGGGCGCGGCGGCGCTGGCGTGCTCGCGGAGGAGACGCGCGGCTGGGCCGGCCGCTCGGCTGGGCCTCGGCCAGGTCGGGCGCGACGCGTTTTTTTTAAACATTCCGCCGAAAAGAATTCATAAAAAATCAAAAAAATATAAAACAAATTTTCCCCGTCTAGTTAAAATAATTAGAACATGGTGAACATTTTTTGACACAAAAATGCAGTTTTGAAAACGTGCAATTTTTTTAATGCAATTAAAATTGCAAATAAAATCCAATATATGATTTTAATATTTTCCCTCCAATATTTCAATTGTTTTGGAGAAGTCATATTTTCTCCTCTCATTTATTTTTAACTGAAATATTTTTTTTCCGGAGAGAAAATAATTAAAACCAAAATCCTCGTTTTATTATTTGATGAAAATCAAATATGAAAGATCGAGAAAATCCCCAACTCTCTCCGAGGGTCCTTGAATTGCTTAGGATTTATCGAGGATCTGTCAAAATGCAATAAAATATGCTATGCATTGTATGATCTATGTATAACATTCCAAATTGAAAATTTGGGATGTTACAAACCTACCCCCCTTAAGATGAATCTCGCCCTCGAGATTCGGGTTGGCTAGAAAACAGGTGAGAGTGGTCCTTCCGTAGATCTTCCTCTCGCTCCCAGGTGGCTTCATCTTCCGTGTGCTGACTCCACTGGACTTTGCAAAACTTGATAACCTTACTGCGGGTAACTCGGCTGGCATACTCGAGAATCTTAACTGGTTTCTCCTCATAGGTCAAATCACTTTCCAGCTGAATCGCTTCCAGCGGCACAGTATCTCTCAGTGGTATCTCAGCCATCTCTGCGTGGCACTTCTTCAACTGTGAAACGTGGAATACATCATGAACTCCAGACAATCCTTCAGGCAATTCCAGCTTGTAGGCAACTTCTCCCATACGTTCCAAAACTCTGTATGGTCCGATAAAATGGGGCGCTAGCTTTCCCTTAACTCTAAAGCGCTTCACTCCTCGAAGTGGTGATACTCGAAGATAAACTCTGTCTCCGACTTCGTAAACTGTCTCCTTTCATTTAGAATCAGCATAACTCTTGTGCCTGGACTGGGCTACCTTGAGCCTGTCGCGAATCAGCCTCACTTTCTGTTCAGACTCCTTAATCAAATCTGGTCCAAACAACTGACGGTCTCCAACCTCGTCCCATAACAACGGTGTTCTACACCTTCTTCCGTACAAAGCTTCGAAAGGGGCCATCTTCAAACTGGTTTGATAACTGTTGTTGTAAGAAAACTCTGCATATGGCAAATTTTCGTCCCAACTAGATCCATAATCTAGTGCACAAGCTCTCAACATGTCCTCCAAAATCTGATTGACTCTCTCGGTCTGTCCATCTGTCTATGGGTGAAAGGCTGTACTAAATTCTAGCCTGGTTCCCAATGTTTCATGTAACTGCTTCCAAAACTTCGAGGTAAACTGGGTTCCTCTGTCTGATACAATGGTCCTCGGAACTCCATGCAAACATACGATCATGGTCATGTATATCTTTGCCAACTTAGCACTGGTGTAAGTGGTCTTCACTGGGATGAAATGAGCTACTTTCGTCAAACGGTCGACTACAACCCATATTGAGTCATAACCTGAACGAGTCCTGGGAAATCCCGTGATAAAATCCATGCCTATTTTATCCCACTTCCATTCGGGTATCGGCAATGGTTGTAGCAATCCTGCTGGCTTCTGATGCTCTGCCTTCACTCGCTGACATACATCACAAACTGCTACATATTCCGCAATATCCTTCTTCATTCCGGTCCACCAGAATGTATTTTCCAGATCCAAATACATCTTAGTATTCCCTGGGTGAATCGAATACGGTGAATCATGGGCCTCTTGCAAAATCAACTTCCTGATCTCCGGATCATTTGGCACATAAACGCGGTCCTCAAACCATAAAGTATCGTGCTCATCCTCAAGAAATCCCTTGGCTTTTCCTTTGCTCATCTTCTCCTTTATCTCGTCAATCTCCTTGTCTGTCTTCTGGGCTTCTCTGATCCTTTCCATCAAGGTAGACCGAATCTCCAGTGTCGCTAGATAGCCTCTTGGGACTATCTCCAAACATAGCTCGCGAAGGTCCTCTGCTAACTCCTGAGGTAACTCTCCTGTCATGAGGGTGTTGACATGACTCTTGCGGCTCAACGCGTCTGCTACTACATTAGCCTTTCCTGGGTGATAATGCAATCTCATATCGTAGTCCTTAATAAGCTCCAACCATCTCCTCTGTCTGAGATTCAACTCCTTCTGCGTGAAAATATACTTCAAACTCTTGTGATCCGTGTACACCTCACAATGGTTTCCGATGAGAAAATGTCTCCATGTCTTCAACGCATGCACCACGGCTGCTAACTCCAAATCATGCGTAGCATAATTTGTCTCATGGGGTTTAAGTTGTCGTGAAGCATATGACACAACTCTTCCTTCCTGCATAAGCACTGCTCCAAGTCCTCGACGAGAAGCGTCGCAATAAACTTCATAATACTTGCGTTGATCTGGCAGAATCAACACTGGTGATGTAACCAATCGTTTCTTCAACTCTTGGAAACTAGCTTCACATTCCTCAGTCCAATTGAATTTGGTGTCCTTCTTCAATAGCTCAGTCATGGGCTCAGCAATCTTCGAGAAATTCTCGATGAACCTCCGGTAGTATCCTGCAAGTCCAAGAAAACTCCGGATCTCTCCAACTGACGTGGCTGATTCCCAACTTGTCACTGTGTCAACTTTGGCAGGGTCTACTGCTACTCCTTCTCCAGAAATAACATGTCCGAGGAATCCAACTTCCTTCAGCCAAAATTCACATTTGCTGAACTTGGCATATAACTCATGTTCTCTGAGCTTCTCAAGTACCAATCGCAAATGCTCCTCATGCTCTTCCTCATTCTTGGAAAAGACTAAAATGTCGTCAATGAACACCACGACGAACTTATCCAAAAACTCGATAAACACTTTGTTCGTCAGGTTCATGAAATAGGCAGGTGCGTTAGTCAGTCTGAATGACATAACGGTATACTCATACAGTCCATACCTGGTGGTAAAAGCCGTCTTAGGTATATCCTGCTCTCGAATCTTTAACTGATGGTATCCTGATCGTAGATCGATCTTGGAAAATACTTTAGCTCCTTGTAGGCGGTCAAACAAATCATTGATCATCGGCAGTGGGTACTTGTTTTTGATGGTCACTTCATTCAATCCATGATAATCAACAACCATCCTCAACGATCCATCTTTCTTCTCCACTAGAAGTACTGGTGATCCCCAAGGTGACGAACTTGGGCGAATATAGCCTTTATCCAGTAACTCCTTGATCTGCTTCTTAATTTCCTCCAAATCTTTTGTGGGCATCCTGTACGGTCTCTTAGATATTGGCCCTGTGCCTGGCAAAAGTTCAATCAAAAACTCAATGTCTCTATCCGGTGGCATGCCTGGCAACTCTTCTGGAAATACATCCGGGTAATCCTTCACCACTGGTACTTCCTCCTGTACAACTCCTGATAAGGAATTCACTTGAGTTCTCTTTGGCATATGCCGGGATACATACTTGATCCTTCTTCCTTCTGGGGTGGTAAGCAAAATCGACTTACTGGCGCAATCGATGTTACCTCCATACATCGATAGCCAATCCATTCCCAAAATCACATCCAAACCTTGCGACTCCAAAATTATTAGGTCTGAGGGGAAAACATGCCTACCAATGGCCAATGGCATCTGAAAACATCCTTGGCTTGCCATATACTCTACTCCTGGCGAGGTTACTAACATAGGTGTTCTGAGAACTTTGGTGGGCAACTTAAACTTATCCACAAATCCCCTTGATATGTATGAATGCGATGCGCCAGTATCGAAAAGAACGATTGCAGTAAATGACTTAACCAAAAACTTACCTATTACTGCATCAGGCTGTGCTTCAACCTCCTCCACGCTCATGTGGTTCACATTTCCTTTGTTGAACGGGTTCGGCTTCTTCCCAGAGCTTCCATTGCCATTTCCATTCTGGGCTTCAGGACATTCATTGGCATAATGTCCAGTCTTCTCGCACTTAAAGCAAGTGACTTGGCTCAGGTCCCTCTTGGCTGGGGTAGATGGGTTGGTGTGGTTCTGTCCGTTGCTTCCTCCATTCCCATTACCATTTTTAGAGCCATTATGGTTGTGCGAACTACCTCCTCCATGGGTATGCTGAAACTGTCCTCCCGGTTTCGGGGCAAATCGTGGCTTCTGCTGAGCTCCAGAATTATACTTCCCTTGTCCATACTTCCTGTTACGGTTTTCAATCTGCTGCTGCTTTCCTTCAATCATGAGAGCTCTATCTACCAACTCCTGGTAGTTGTTGAAAGTTGCTACCATCAACTGCATACTCGGTTCATCATTCAGTCCTTCCAAAAATTTCTCCTGCTTGGCTGCATCTGTAGCAACGTCATCTGGTGCATAACGTGCTAACTTACTGAAATCCTCCACATACTGGCCTACGGTGCGCCCTTCTTGGCGTAGGTTGCGAAACTCACGCTTCTTCATAGCCATAGCTCCTGCTGAAACATGAGCTGTACGGAAAGCTTGCTGAAACTGGTCCCATGTGACAGTGTCAATAGGGTGTGTGGCGGTGTAATTCTCCCACCATGATGCTGCGGGTCCATCAAGCTGATGTGCGGCAAAACGCACTCTTTCCGCATCTGTGCATCCTGCAGTGGTCAACTCCCTTCCAACTTTGCGGAGCCAATCATCTGCAAAATCGGCTCGGTGCTACTGGAAAACACAGGCGGGTTTAGCCTCAAGAAACGGGATAAGTGATCAACAGGTGGTGGTGGCGGTGGGTTCTTGTTGTTGTTGTTGCCTTGGTTCTGCACTAACACTTGCATCAGGGCATTCTGTTGCTGAATCAACTGGGTGATCTCCGGTGGGAAAACAAATCCGGTGTCGCATCTCGGAGGCATTTGATGGGTTAGAAAAGATGAGAGTTAAGAATAGAATGGGGTCTAGAGAGAAAACACTACCCATATGCTCATGAGACAAATACAATCAATATCACTCAATCAATTCAAACAAGGCATACAATCGATCTAACTAGCGTTACAAAGTGCTCGAACTATACTATTAAATGGGGGAAAACTACTACTGATATGGTGGTCTACTAGAAATTCTAATCAGTTGAAGACTCCATGATGTCTGCTCCAGCTTCATCAACAAAGTCATCTTCACTTGGTTCCGAGTCGGTGTCGTCGGTGATGATGTAGTTATCTGGGCAAGTGCATTCGTCATCTTTTGCTTTTGGCACAGGATTTCCCATGAATACTCCAATCTTCTTCTCCAGGTCGTCATTCTTCCCTACTAGTGCGACGATTTCCTCCATATAATCCTCGCGTGTAGTCTTGAGTTCTTCCTCCAGCTCCTTGATCTTCGTCAATGCCTTCTTCAGTTCTTCCTTGTCTGAGCACATCTGGTTCTCCTGGCGACGAATGTGTTGGTTTTGCTCCTGGATGAAAGCTGCAATTGATCCATCCTTCTTGGTTCTGATCATCTCCCATTGCTCGTCTCGGCGTCCACAAATCTGATAAATAGTATCCTTAAGCTCCCTGTGGTAGACTTCTCCAATGCGTCCCATAGCGATGTGGGCGGCCATACTCTTCCCTAAACTCCAGGTTGGTGCTTCGAAAACCAATCTTATGGGTTCAGTAACTGGCACAAACGTTCTTCCTGGAATGTGAACTTGAATCTTCCAGCTCTCCTCTTCGGGTAATGTGGCATTGTACGTTCCGGTGATGCTTGGTATTCCTATGTTCAAGTACTTAGTGACTTCCTTCAAGTGTCGTCCGAAAGGCGTGTCTTCATCTGGTTGCATGAACCTGCTCCTTGTCTCCGCCATTCCTAAAAGAGTAGAAAGTGGAGAGGGGTCAGATATGAGAAGAGAGAAGTGTTCTAGGGCTTAAGCTTAGTGGTCGTGTCCTATAGTCAGCGTGTGCTCTGATACCACCTTTGTAGCGACCAGACCTCAAATGGTCTGTGCTGCTGTGCACCAGTGTCATCCCTGGATCAGTAATGCTGACACGCACAGTACAAATGAAGGATTTATAATAGAGTAGCAATCACACACTTATTACATCGAATATCTCCAAAGAGAATAAGTATGATAAATATGGCTTAAGGCCATCTAAAAACGATAACAGCGGAAGACTTGGAAGATAAGTGAGTCCATCAACTCCAACGGCATCACTGAGTATAAGACCACGACCTAAGCACCTTACTCATCGTCTAAAAAGTCTGCAACATGAAACGTTGCAGCCCGAAAACGGGTCAGCACATGGATTATGCTGGCAAAATAACACATAGAGAATAATGATCATGATAATGCTATACTACATGCATATATGGCTGGTGGAAAGCTCTATGGTTAAAGTTTTTGCGAAAAGCCAATTTTTCCCTACTGCAAAGGAATAAATTTTATTTAACTATCATGGTGGTTGTTGAACATTGAGATGGTTGACAGCATCTCAATCCCAATTAAAAATCATCATTAACCCAACCAAATTAATTAAAGTAACATGGTGATGAGATTCACATGATAATCCAAGTACTAGATACTCAAGTTGTCCTTAACCGGGGACACGGCTAACCATGATTAGTTTGTACACTCTGCAGAGGTTTGCACACTTTTCCCCACAAGACTCGATCTCCTCCGTTGGATTACTCGCAATACATGGTGTTTGAGTAACGGATGACCGAGACACAGTCTTTCAGAAGTGTTTGCACCTTACGTATGGGTAGACAGTTACACCTACTTTCCCCTACATCTGCTAGTCTACCACTGTAAGAGTTCACACAACTTAGTCAACTATGCTAGAGCCCATAATAGCTTGTGGCTGCACACGGAAGTTTCTAGCATGAATAATCTCATGATCCCTTTGAGCCTGGGTGGCGGTCCAAAAGAAAAACAGGCAATCCTGGAATACCCAGGTACCTCAATCCACCCAGATGTGAGTTTTAGTTGCCACCTTAAGTAAACCATTAATTAACAATCTCACATCTGTCATGGAAATCTCTCAAACCCAATCCACATCTACGAGCATAGCATGGCAATATAATAGCAACGTAGAAGTAACTCCCAAGGGTTTGATAAATAAAACAGGTAATAGGTACTACCTCAACTACATCCCAATACCCACAATTTAATTAGATCCTAACCATGCAGTGTTTGAGTATTGATCTAATGCAATAAAAACTGGGTATGGAAAGGTATGATCAAAGTGTTACTTGCCTTGCTGATGATCCGCGAAACCTAGCGATTCGAAGTAACAAGCGGCGCACTCCGGGTACTCTATCGCAAACAAACAAGCAAACAATAAGTACTCATCTAATGCACAGGTAAAACTCGAATGAAAGATCCAACCAGAAAGTTCAACTTAAGAACTCCGGTTTGCAAAAAGAATCAACTTGAACGAAGCAACGAAAGTCAAACGGCGAAAGAAACAAGCTTTGTTTACTAATCTGGATCTAGGTCAAATTTTACAGTAGCAAAAACTTGTTTGAGTAGGTTAAACGGAAAGAGAATTTCGAGAAGAAACTCTAGGCGCTTGAATCGCCTGATTCCGATAAACGAGCGAAAAGTTAAACAGAAACGAATATCCGATCAGAAATCGAGATCTGAGAAATCGCGGAAAAATCTAACGAAAAAGAAAAACTGACGAACGGTTAAAGAACGGACGTTCGTTAACAGAGAAAATCCGACGAACACTTTCGTTAAAACGAACAGGTCGGTGAACGTTCATAAAATAATAAAACCGAAGAAATAAACCGATCTAGGGTTTAAAAAAACGAACGTTTTTTTTTTAGAAAACCGGCAAACGACGGCGAGTCGGTACCTCGTCGGAAACGGAGCTCCGGCGGGGCTCGGCTGGGCTCCGGCGGGGGCTCGGCGAGGGGTGGCGAAGGGCGGCGGGGCTCGGGCGGCGAGGGGCTGCTCCGGTGGCGGCGCTGCGGGCTTCCGGCGGCGGCGGCTTGGGCGGGGCTCGGGGTGGCGAGGGAGGGGGCGGCGGCGGGGTTTATAAGGAGGGGGCGGCCTGCTTGGAGGAGGGGGCAAGGCGGCGGGGCTCCGGCGGAGTCCGAGCCGGACACGGGCGCGGCGGCAATGGCGTGCGCGCGGAGGAGACGCGCGGCCGGGCCGGCCGCTCGGCTGGGCCTCGGCCCGGTCGGGCGCGGCGCGTTTTTTTTTAACATTCTGCCGAAGAGAATTCCTCAAAAATCAAAAAAATATAAAACAAATTTTCCCCGTGTAGTTAAAATAATTAGAACAGGGTGAACATTTTTTTGACACAAAAATGCAGTTTTGAAAACGTGCAATTTTTTTAATGCAATTAAAATTGCAAATAAAATCCGGATAAAATCCAATATATGATTTTAATATTTTCCCTCCAATATTTCAATTGTTTTGGAGAAGTCATATTTTCTTCTCTCATTTTTTTTAACTGAAATATTTTTTTCCGGAGAGAAAATAATTAAAACCAAAATCCTCGTTTTATTATTTGATGAAAATCAAATATGAAAGATCGAGAAAATCCCCAACTCTCTCCGAGGGTCCTTGAGTTGCTTAGGATTTATCGAGGATTTGTCAAAATGCAATAAAATATGCTATGCATTGTATGATCTATGTATAACATTCCAAATTGAAAATTTGGGATGTTACAGTTAGAGAGCCCAATTAAGAAAACAAAGATGTTTTGTAGATGTTTGGGGATGATCTGTATGCAACGGTGATGACTGTACGGTTCGGGTTCGGGACAGTTTCGGAAGCGCACACGAGGGGCTCGGTGGTTGTGCAGAGAGGTCAAACGGTCAGACAAGAGAGAATCGAAAAACCGGTTAGGCTCGGAATGGTCAACGAACGCAAGGGGGAACGCGACAACTACGAGCGGATGCAAGTTTGAAAAACAATGACGGCAACAGAGTGCCGATGCAATGCAAATGATGTGATGAAGAAATGCAACAACAAAATAAATAACAGAGCTGACACGCAAAACATGTAACGCATCTGGAGCGTCGGTCTCGGGGCGTTACAACACTCCACCACTACAAGAGGATCTCGTCCCGAGATCTAGGATGGCACCGGAGAAAAACGGAAGAGGAAGAGAAAAGGTAAAGCTAAGTTGCTTCTTTGACAAACGAGTGAAAACAAAGAACCTTGAGAGGTCGCAAAGCTTGAAGAAATGACATGACAGAGGTGAACAAAATTTAAAACACTCCGTTCAGCAAGAGGAACAAGGAACATTACAAGAACCTTGAGGTTAAGTGACAAGATAGATATTTGAACCACTCGGGTTAAAACAAGATAGGGAAGGAATAAGAATGATATAATTTGGGCAGCACTCCGACTGTAAATGGAAGGAATTGAACATGATCTCGACGAGATGAGAGGATACTCGATGAATTTACCAACACACTGCCTTCGTAACTAATGAAAGAATGGCACAAGGGGTAAGAAAGATTTCAGACAGCACTCCGGTTGAGGAAGGAGACGAAATTTGATAAGATGAGAGAACTCGAATGAAAACACGACACTCCGGTTAAATGGATAAGTCAGAAAAGAACACGATCCTCACAATTCGAGATGATGAGCGAAGAGAGCAACATCACCATGCCTCCGGAAGAAAAAAATAGAAGATAGATCATTGGAATACAGAATGGAGAAGAAAATGACAACTTCCGCCACAAATGTGCTTGGAAAGCATCCTTCCTAGAAGGTTAGAACGGAGTTGTTGGAAAACCAACAACGAAAAGAATAAGCTTATAGTGGGCTTATGGAAAACTTCTCAAAATTATGAGGTGTAATTTTTTGCCACTAACGAAAACAATTGCTTGCTTGAGATCAACGAAGAGATGAAAACTTCTCTCGCCGAGAGGATAGGAGAAAATTTGGATCATTGACAAGCACCACAATTAGCAACATTCCTTAGGGAAGGCTAAAGGAAATATGCCCTAGAGGCAATAATAAAGTATTATATATTTCCTTATATCATGATAAATGTTTATTATTCATGCTAGAATTGTATTAACCGGAAAACTAATACATGTGTGAATACATAGACAAACAGAGTGTCACTAGTATGCCTCTACTTGACTAGCTCGTTAATCAAAGATGGTTATGTTTCCTAGCCATAGACATGAGTTGTCATTTGATTAACGAGATCACCTCATTAGGAGAATGACATGATTGACTTGACCCATTCCGTTAGCTTAGCACCCGATCGTTTAGTATGTTGCTATTGCTTTCTTCATGACTTATACATGTTCCTCTGACTATGAGATTATGCAACTCCCATTTACCGGAGGAACACTTTGTGTGCTACCAAACGTCACAACGTAAATGGGTGATTAGGAAGGTGCTCTACAGGTGTCTCCAAAGGTACTTGTTGGGTTGGCATATTTCGAGATTAGGATTTGTCACTCCGATTGTCGGAGAGGTATCTCTGGGCCCACTCGGTAATGCACATCACTATAAGCCTTGCAAGCATTGTGACTAATGAGTTAGTTGCGGGATGATGTATTACGGAACGAGTAAAGAGACTTGCCAGTAACGAGATTGAACTAGGTATCGAGATACCGACGATCGAATCTCGGACAAGTAACATACCGATGACAAAGGGAACAACGTATGTTGTTATGCGGTCTGACCGATAAAGATCTTCGTAGAATATGTGGGAGCCAATATGGGCATCCAGGTCCCGCTATTGGTTATTGACCGGAGAGGTGTCTCGGTCATGTCTACATAGTTCTCGAACCCGAAGGGTCCGCACGCTTAACGTTACGATGACAGTTTTATTGAGTTTTGATGTACCGAAGGAGTTCGGAGTCCCGGATGAGATCGGGGACATGACGAGGAGTCTCGAAATGGCTGAGATGTAAAGATCGATATATTGGACGACTATATTTGGACTTCGGAAAGGTTCCGAGTGATTCGGGTATTTTTCGGAGTACCGGAGAGTTACGGGAATTCGTATTGGGCCTTAATGGGCCATACGGGAAAGGAGGGAAAGACCTCAAAGGGTGGCCGCACCCCTCCCCATGGGCTAGTCCGAATTGGACTAGGGAGGGGGGCGCCCCCTTCCTTCTTTCTCCTTTCCCCTTCCCTTCTCCTACTCCCACAAGGAAAGGAGGAGTCCTACTCCCGGTGGGAGTAGGACTCCCCCCTTGGGCGTGCCACCTCCCCTTGGCCGGCCCTCTTCCCCTTGCTCCTTTATATACGGGGGCAGGGGGGCACCCCATAGACACACTTGATATACGATATTTTAGCCGTGTGCGGTGCCCCCCTCCACCATATTACACCTCGATAATACCGTTGCGGAGCTTAGGCGAAGCCCTTCGTCGGTGGAACATCATCATCGTCACCATGCCGTCGTGCCGACGAAACTCTCCCTCAACACTCGGCTGGATCGGAGTTCGAGGGACGTCATCGAGCTGAACGTGTGTAGAACTCGGAGGTGCCGTGCGTTTGGTACTTGATCGGTCGGTTCGTGAAGACGTACGACTACATCAACCGCGTTGTGATAATGCTTCCGCTATCGGTCTACGAGGGTACGTGGACAACACTCTCCCCTCTCGTTGCTATGCATCACCATGATCTTGCGTGTGCGTAGGAATTTTTTGGAAATTACTACGTTACCCAACAGTGGCATCCGAGCCTGGTTTATGCGTTGATGCTATGCACGAATAGAACACAAGTGAGTGGTGGGCGATATAAGTCATACTGCTTACCAGCATGTCATACTTTGGTTCAGCGGTATTGTGAGATGAAGCGGCCCGGACCGACATTACGTGTACGCTTACGCGAGACTGGTTTCACCATTGCGAGCACTCGTTGCTTAAAGGTGACTGGTGGGTGTCTGTCTCTCTAACTTTAGTTGAACCGAGTGTGGCTACGCCCGGTCCTTGCGAAGGTTAAAGGAGCACCAACTTGACAAACTATCGTTGTGGTTTTGATGCGTAGGTAAGAACGGTTCATGCTAAGCCCGTAGCAGCCACGTAAAACTTGCAACAACAAAGTAGAGGACGTCTAACTTGTTTTTGCAGGGCATGTTGTGATGTGATATGGTCAAGACATGATGTGATATAATTTGTTGTATGAGATGATCATGTTTTCTAACCGAGTTATCGGCAACTGGCAGGAGCAATATGGTTGTCGCTTTATTGTATGAAATGCAATCGCCATGTAATAGTTTTACTTTATCACTAAGCGGTAGCGATAGTCGTAAAAGCAATTAGTTGGCGAGACGACAACGATACTACAATGGAGATCAATGTGTCGCGCCAGTAACGATGGTGATCATGACGGTGCTTCGGAGATGGAGATCACGAACACGATGCTTCGGAGATGGAGATCACGAACACGATGCTTCGGAGATGGAGATCACGAACACGGTACTTCGGAGATGGAGATCACGAACACGGTGCTTCGGAGATGGAGATCACGAACACGGTACTTCGGAGATGGAGATCACGAACACGGTGCTTCGGAGATGGAGATCACAAGCACAAGATGATGATGGCCATATCATATCACTTATATTGATTGCATGTGATGTTAATCCTTTATGCATCTTATCTTGCTTTGATTGACGGTAGCATTATAAGATGATCTCTCACTAAAATTTCAAGATAAAAGTGTTCTTCCTGAGTATGCACCGTTGTGAAAGTTCTTCGTGCTGAGACACCACGTGATGATCGGGTGTGATAGGCTCTACGTTCAAATACAACGTGTGCAAAACAGTTGCACACGCGGAATGCTCAGGTTAAACTTGACGAGCCTAGCATATACAGATATGGCCTCGGAACACAGAGACCGAAAGGTCGAGCGTGAATCATATAGTAGATATGATCAACTTAGTGATGTTCACCATTGAAACTACTCCATCTCACGCGATGATCGGACATGGTTTAGTTGATTTGGATCACGTAATCACTTAGATGATGAGAGGGATGTCTATCTAAGTGGGAGTTCTTAAGTAATATGATTAATTGAACTTAAATTTATCATGAACTTAGTCCTGATAGTATTTTGCAAATTATGTTGTAGATCAATAGCTCGCGTTGTTGCTTCGCTGTTTATTTTTGATATGTTCCTAGAGAAAAATTATGTTGAAAGATGTTAGTAGCAAAGATGCGGATTGGATCCGTGATCTGAGGATTATACTCATTGCTGCACAGAAAAATTATGTCCTTGATGCACCGCTAGGTGACAGACCTATTGCAGGAGCAGATGCAGACGTTATGAACGTTTGGCTAGCACAATATGATGACTACTTGATAGTTTAGTGCACCATGCTTAACAGCTTAGAATCGGGACTTCAAAGACGTTTTGAACGTCATGGAACATATAAGATGTTCCAGGAGTTGAAGTTAGTATTTCAAGCAAATACCCGAGTTGAGAGATATGAAGTCTCCAACAAGTTCTATAGCTAAAAGATGGAGGAGAATCGCTCAACTAGTGAGCATGTGCTCAGATTGTCTGGGTACTACAATCGCTTGAATCAAGTGGGAGTTAATCTTCCAGATAAAATAGTGATTGACAGAATTCTCTAGTCACCATCACCAAGTTAGTAGAACTTCGTGATGAACTATAGTATGCAAGGGATGACGAAAGTAATTCCCGAGCTCTTCGTGATGCTGAAATAGACGAAGGTAGAAATCAAGAAAAACATCAAGTGTTGATAGTTGACGAGACCACTAGTTTCAAGAAAAGGGCAAAGGGAAGAAGGGGAACTTCAAGAAGAACGGCAAGCAAGTTGCTGCTCAAGTGAAGAAGCCTAAGTCTGGTCCTAAGCCTGAGACTAAGTGCTTCTACTGCAAAGGGACTGTTCACTGGAAGCGGAACTACCCCAAGTATTTGGTGGATAAGAAGGATGGCAAAGTGAACAAAGGTATATTGGATATACATGTTATTGATGTGTACTTACTAGTGTTTATAGCAACCCCTCAGTATTTGATACTGGTTCAGTTGCTAAAGAGTAGTAACTTGAAACGGGAGTTGCAGAATAAACAGAGACTAGTAAAAGGCGAGGTGACGATGTATGTTGGAAGTGGTTCCAAGATTGATATGATCATCATCGCACACTCCCTATACTTTCGAGATTAGTGTTGAAACTAAATAAGTGTTATTTGGTGTTTGCGTTGAGCATGAATATGATTTGATCATGTTTTTTGCAATTCGGTTATTCATTTAAGTTAGAGAACAATTGTTGTTCTGTTTACATGAATAAAAACCTTCTATGGTCATACACACCAACGAAAATGGTTTGTTGGATCTCGATCATAGTGATAAACATAATCATAATATTGAAGCCAAAAGATGCAAAGTTAATAATGATAGTGCAACTTATTTGTGGCACTGCCATTTAGGTCATATTGGTGTAAAGCGCATGAAGAAACTCCATACTGATGGGATTTTGGAATCACCTGATTATGCATCACTTGATGCTTGCGAACCGTGCCTCATGGGCAAGATGACTAAAACGCCGTTCTCCGGTACTATGGAGAGAGCAACAGATTTGTTGGAAATCATACATACAGATGTATGTGGCCCGATGAATATTGAGGATCGTAGCAGGTATCATTATTTTCTGACCTTCACAGATGATTTGAGCAGATATGGGTATATCTACTTGATGAAACATAAGTCTGAAACATTTGAAAAGTTCAAAGAATTTCAGAGTGAAGTGGAAAATCATCGTGACAAGAAAATAAAGTTTCTATGATCTAATCGTAGAGAAGAGTATTTGAGTTACGAGTTTGGCCTTCAGTTAAAACAATGTGAAATAGTTTCACTACTCACGCCACCTGGAACACCATGGTGTAATGGTGTGTCCGAACATCGTAATCGTACTTTATTAGATATGGTGCGATATATGATGTATCTTACCGATCTACCACTATCGTTTTGGGGTTATGCATTACAGACAACTGCATTCACGTTAAATAGGGCACCATCAAAATCCGTTGAGACGACGCCTTATGAACTGAGGTTTAGCAAGAAACCAAAGTTGCCGTTTCTTAAAATTTTGGGGTTGCGATGCTTATGTGAAAAAGTTTCATCCTGATAAGCTCAAACCCAAATCGGAGAAATGTGTCTTCATAGGATACCCAAAGGAAACAGTTGGGTATACCTTCTATCACAGATCCGAAGGCAAGACATTCGTTGGTTAGTATGGATCCTTTGTAGAGAAGGAGTTTCTCTCGAAAGAAGTGAGTGGGAGGAAAGTAGAACTTGATGAGGTAACTGTACCTGCTCCCTTATTGGAAAGTAGTTCATCACAGAAATCTATTCCTGTGACTCCTACACCAATTAGTGAGGAAGTTAATGATGATGATCATGGAACTTCAGATCAAGTTATTACTGAACCTCGTAGGTCAACCAGAGTAAGATCCGCACCAGAGTGGTACGGTAATCCTGTTCTGGAGGTTATGTTACTAGACCATGACGAACCTACAAACTATGAAGAAGCGATGGTGAGCCCAAATTCCACGAAATGGCTTGAGGCCATGAAATCTGAGATAAGAACCATATATGAGAACAAAGTATGGACTTTGATTGACTTGCCCAATGATCGGCAAGCCATTGAGATTAAATGGATCTTCAAGAGGAAGACGGACGCTGATAGTAGTGTCACTATCTACAAAGCTAGAATTATCGCAAAAGGTTTTCGACAAGTTCAAGATGTTCACTACGATGAGAGTTTCTCACTCGTATCTATGCTGAAGTCTGTCTGAATCATGTTAGCAATTGCCGCATTTTATGAAATATGGCAAAGGGATAAACAAAACAGCATTCCTTAATGGATTTATTAAAGAAGAGTTGTATATGATGCAACCAGAAGGTTTTGTCAATCCTAAAGGTGCTAACAAAATATGCAAGCTCCAGCGATCCATCAATGGACTCGTGCAAGCATCTCGGAGTTGGAATATACGCTTTGATAAGTTGATCAAAGCATATAGTTGTATACAGACTTGCGGTGAAGCCTGTATTTACAAGAAAGTGAGTGGGAGCACTACAACATTTCTGATAAGTATATGTGCATGACATATTGTTAATCAGAAATAATGTAGAATTATTCTGCAAGCATAAAGGAGTGTTTGAAAGGAGTTTTTCAAAGATAGACCTCGGTGAAGCTGCTTACATATTGAGCATCAAGATCTATAGAGATAGATGAAGACGCTTGATAAGTTTTTCAATGAGTACATACCTTAACAAGATTTTGAAGTAGTTCAAAATAGAACAGTCAAAGAAAGAGTTCTTGCCTGTGTTACAAGGTGTGAAATTGAGTAAAGACTCAAAGCCCGACCACGGCAGAAGATAGAAAGAGAATGAAAGTCATTCCCTATGCCTTGGCCATAGGTTCTATAAAGTATGCCATGCTGTGTACCAGATCTATTGTATACCCTACACTGATTTTGGCAAGGGAGTACAATAGTGATCTAGGAGTAGATCACTGGACAGCGGTCAAAATTATCCTTAGTGGAATAAGGAAATGTTTCTCGATTATGGAAGTGACAAAAGGTTCGTCGTAAAGGGTTACGTCAATGCAAGTTTTGACACTAAATCTAGATGACTCTAAGTCTCGGTCTAGATACATATTGAAAGTGGGAGCAATTAGCTAGAGTAGCTCCGTGCAGAGCATTGTAGACATAGAAATTTGCAAAAATCCTTATGGATCTGAATGTGATAGACCTGTTGACTAAAATTATCTCACAATCAAAACATGATCACACCTTAGTACTCTTTGGGTGTTAATCACATAGCGATGTGAACTAGATTATTGACTCTAGTAAACCCTTTGAGTGTTGGTCACATAGAGATGTGAACTATGGGTGTTAATCACATGGTCATGTGAATTATTGATGTTAAATCACATGGCGATGTGAACTAGATTATTGACTCTAGTGCAAGTGGGAGACTGAAGGAAATATGCCCTAGAGGCAATAATAAAGTATTATATATTTCCTTATATCATGATAAAAGTTTATTATTCATGCTAGAATTGCATTAACCGGAAACATAATACATGTGTGAATACATAGACAAACAGAGTGTCACTAGTATGCCTCTACTTGACTAGCTCGTTAATCAAAGATGGTTATGTTTCCTAGCCATAGACATGAGTTGTCATTTGATTAACGAGATCACCTCATTAGGAGAATGACGTGATTGACTTGACCCATTCCGTTAGCTTAGCACCCGATCGTTTAGTATGTTGCTATTGCTTTCTTCATGACTTATACATGTTCCTCTGACTATGAGATTATGCAACTCCCGTTTACCGGAGGAACACTTTGTGTGCTACCAAACGTCACAACGTAAATGGGTGATTATAAAGGTGCTCTACAGGTGTCTCCAAAGGTACTTGTTGGGTTGGCGTATTTCGAGATTAGGATTTGTCACTCCGATTGTCGGAGAGGTATCTCTGGGCCCACTCGGTAATGCACATCACTATAAGCCTTGCAAGCATTGTGACTAATGAGTTAGTTGCGCGATGATGTATTACGAAACGAGTAAAGAGACTTGCCAGTAACGAGATTGAACTAGGTATCGAGATACCGACGATCGAATCTCGGGCAAGTAACATACCGATGACAAAGGGAACAACGTATGTTGTTATGCGGTCTGACCGATAAAGATCTTCGTACAATATGTGGGAGCCAATATGGGCATCCAGGTCCCGCTATTGGTTATTGACCGGAGAGGTGTCTCGGTCATGTCTACATAGTTCTCGAACCCGAAGGGTCTGCACGCTTAATGTTACGATGACAGTTTTATTGAGTTTTGATGTACCGAAGGAGTTCGGAGTCCCGGATGAGATCGGGGACATGACAAGGAGTCTCGAAATGGCCGAGACGTAAAGATCGATATATTGGACGACTATATTCGGACTTCGGAAAGGTTCCGAGTGATTCGGGTATTTTTCAGAGTACTGGAGAGTTACGGGAATTCGTATTGGCCTTAATGGGCCATACGGGAAAGGAGGGAAAGACCTCAAAGGGTGGCCGCACCCCTCCCCATGGGCTAGTCCGAATTGGACTAGGGAGGGGGGCGCCCCCTTCCTTCTTTCTCCTTTCCCCTTCCCTTCTCCTACTCCCACAAGGAAAGGAGGAGTCCTACTCCCGGTGGGAGTAGGACTCCCCCCTTGGGCGCGCCACCTCCCCTTGGCCGGCCCTCTTCCCCTTGCTCCTTTATATACGGGGGCAGGGGGGCACCCCATAGACACACTTGATATACGATATTTTAGCCGTGTGCGGTGCCCCCCTCCACCCTATTACACCACGATAATACCGTTGCGGAGCTTAGGCGAAGCCCTGCATCGGTGGAACATTATCATCGTCACCACGCCGTCGTGCTGACGAAACTCTCCCTCAACACTCGGCTGGATCGGAGTTCGAGGGACGTCATCGAGCTGAACGTGTGTAGAACTCGGAGGTGCCGTGCGTTCGGTACTTGATCGGTCGGTTCGTGAAGACGTACGACTACATCAACCGCGTTGTGATAACGCTTCCGCTGTCGGTCTACGAGGGTACGTGGACAACACTCTCCCCTCTCGTTGCTATGCATCACCATGATCTTGCGTGTGCGTAGGAATTTTTTTGAAATAACTATGTTACCCAACAAAGGCTTTAGGTGAAGTATAACCCAATATAACTCCAACAAAAGATTGATTGGTTGAAAAGATCTCTTGAACGAAGAGAAAATGATGGATTTAATTATCACATTACCGACAACTTGTGAATCATGAAACATGAAGAAATAATCAAGAATGACATAACACCACCTCAAAAGATAAGAGAGAAAGAATTGCACTTCGGAATGCAAGATAAAGAATGCTTGAACTCCTCAAAACAAACATGTGTTGAGCACCATGTTTATTTTAGAGTATAGCTTGACGGATCTTGACTCCGAGAGAAATCTTGAAGAACAATTGAAAAATGAAAGGAACCCTTGATGAGCCACCATGTAGAACCTCCATGAAGAACTCCGATAATAAAAGAATGATAAAAGAAAGAGGAGTTGAAAACACAAGGTGAAATCTTGCAGTGATAAGGTGAAACTTTGAAATGATATAACCGAGAAAACTTGGAACTCCGGAAAGAAAGATGAACAAATGAAATCAAGAATTTTGATGAATCTCCGGAATAAGGAATTAAATTGCTTGGAGGAAACAAGAATAAGAATTACATTACGCGTATCCTTCACCAATTACATTGATGACAAGCAATGGATTTGGCATACTACTTAACCTCGTAGAAAGGATTAAGATAGATATTGCGCAAACTTGTGAAGGTCTTCATCGAAACACCGGTAGGATTGAAACAATGAATAAATTAATATGAGGACATAGGAAAAAGGAATCTTGAACGAAACCACCGTAAGAATTGAAATGAAAGTAGCAAAGGCACAATTCAACGGAAAGAATTAGAAAATGAATAAAGATACTTGACAGAATTTAGATACCCGAGAAGGAAGATATCATGAACTGATTAGAGGATATTTGAGTGATGCACCGGGAGAATATGGAGAAGAACGAAGAGACATCAATTTAGAATAATTGGAGAACGAAGCTGAAAACTTAGAACAAAGAAATCTTCTGAAATGATGGCCTTTGGATGATCAAGAAATGAAAACAACTCTGGAATGCTCCGGATGGGTAAGAAAAGAATTGCGCGATTGGAAACAATTTGAGAGGATGGCAACAAGTTAGAACCATGAATCTTCAAGAGAACGGATCAAGATTCAAGAGAAATTCTTCTTCGGTCTTCAAATGTTGAGAATGACGATGAGAAACACCACCATGAATTATTGAGATACCTCGGGATGAAAATTGGAAAAGGTTGAACCAACGATGAAAAGAATTTGAAAGATCTTGGAGAAAGACATTTGACTGATGACAATTCATTGTTACGTCAAACTTTGCAAGGAATTTGAGAATAACTTTGGAAAAAATTATAATAGTCAGGTAAGATCCTGGAAAAAGACCTGTGGGTTAGGGCCCACTCAAAAGATACACCGTTGGAATGATTACTTGAAAAAGGAGATTGCACCGGTTGAATTAAATGGCTCAAAAGAGATAACAACCTCGAGATAGCTTGAACGGATTGGGAATGGAAATGCGAGTCTCCTGAGATATCTTCAGCACTCCAAAAAAACATGAATAGCAAGAGGTGGATGATTAAGAGATACACCGGCATGAGAAAACATTTGAAACAGGGAAAGGAATGTGACCAACATTGAAGGCTTGAATGTAGTCCACCGGAGAAGAAAAATAATGAAGAATGAAAAACTTGAAGAACATCTTCATGAGAACCACCGGGTAAGAACATTGATTGAAAAGAATGAAGGGACTTCACGTGAATAAAATGGATACTTGGTTAAGAAATCTGAGTGTTTCAAGAAAAAGGGTGGGAGGGCGGGAAAAAAACAAAGACAACTTGGGACGGATGAAGCAAACACCGTTGCAAAGAACTGAGAATTGATCTCGCGAATGTTAAAATGATCGGATCCACTTGAAAAAGAGCACGTGGGTTGGAAAGAATTGGGATGACAAACTCGATGGTCAAGAAGGATTAGTATTGACACAACAATATGAGAACACCGTTTAGGAAAGGTATGGATTCAACATTTGACTTCGAAGCAACTCGAATACCAAAAATAAAACAAAACAAAGGATTTGGCTTGCAGAATAAGCCGGAACAAACATATGATAGAGATTTCGTCCGAAGTTTTTGTGGTGGGGCCCACACGGGCTCGATCGTACAGCACCATCATGTGCAAGGCAGTGCACATGACATACGAAGTGTCCCCGAGTCGGCATAGCCAAGGACTCTTTAAGACACTACGAGACCACTGTAAAACCAACCGTGTACAGGCGGACCACTAGACGTCGAACCCCAATCTCATATCAGGCATCTGTCGGAAAGATATCCTAAGAGCTACTTGAATTCCCACTTATAAACTCTCGAAACTTTTTGGTTATGCAATCAGGTGTTGGGGATACAGGGGACACAAAATATATCACCCAAACTAACAATACCTAGATCCAGCTGTATCCATCCTTCAACACATAACCAAGAAACCTTCGAAATCATTTACCTCAACCTTCGAAAAGCATCCGTTATACGATTTATGGCAATACTCCCGAACTCCCGCCCCAGTACTAGGTGGCGTCGAGGTGATCTCACCAACAATTGCATAAAAGAGATTTCGATGTCGGCGAAACTCAGGTATTCCAGAACTGCAACGATAAAATTGTGACGACAACACCTCGGAGCTCAACTCCCCGGGACACTGCCACAACCCCTAAATGTCAGGAGGCACCAAGAATAATGTTCTTGTCACAAAACCATCGGAACGATTCCAAGATACCCGCGTGATCCTAAATTTTTTTTAGTGAAATTTGAGGAGAGAAGAGTCAAAACTTCTACATCAGGAGGCCTCACCAGAGCGACGAAGGGACTGAGGAGTAAAAAGAATCCTACTCTCCTATATATATAATCCTAAGACTCAAAACATTTTTGTTCTAGACTCAACAACGCCAGCGATTCGATCAAGTAGGGGGCTCCTATGTCGGGGATGGCTCTAATTACCAACTTGTAACAGCCACGATGCGGCTATATCTCCCACGTGTCGAGGCACGACTTAGAGGCATAACCGCATTGTGGTTTTGTCGCAAGAAGGGTCATCTTTACACAATCCCATGTAATGAACAAGAATGGGATAAAGAGTTGGCTTACAATCGCCACTTCACACAATACATAAATAAATCATACATCATACAGAGTACACACATAGGTCCGACTACGGAACCAAAAGAAAAGAAGACAACCCAACTGCTAGATCCCTGATCATCCCAACTGGGCTCCACTACTGATCAACATGATAAGAAACAACACAACGAACAAGATCTTCATCGAGCTCCCACTTGAGCTCGGTTGCGTCACCTGCACTGGCATCGTTGGCACCTGCAACTGTTTTGGAAGTATCTGTGAGTCACGAGGACTCAGCAATCTCACACCCATGAGATCAAGACTATTTAAGTTTATAGGAAAGGATGGGGTAGTGAGGTGGAGCTGCAGCAAGCACTAGCATATATGGTGGCTAACATACGCAAATGAGAGCGAGAAGAGAAGCACCGGAACAATCGTGAACTAGCAATGATCAAGAAGTGATCCTGAACACCTACTTACGTCAAAACATAACCCAGAAACCGTGTTCACTTCCCGGACTCCGCAGAGAAGAGACCATCACGGCTACACACGCGGTTGATGCGTTTTAATTAGGGTCAAGTGTCAAGTTCTCTACAACCGGATGTTAACAAATTCCCATCTGCCACATAACCGCGGGCACGGCTTTCGAAAGATAATACCCTGCAGGGGTGTCCCAACTTAGCCCATTATAAGCTCTCACGGTCAACGAAGGATATTCCTTCTCCCAGGAAGACCCGATCAGTCTCGGAATCCCGGTTACAAGACATTTCGACAACCGTAAAACAAGACCAGCAAAGCCGCCCGAATGTGCCGACAAATCCCGATAGGAGCTGCACATATCTCGTTCTCAGGGCACACCGGATGAGCAAGACGTCGGGTTGGCATAAACCCTGGTTGCCCAGGGGGCGCCGGACATCGCTCAGTTTGGACCAGCACTCAAGGAGAACTGGCCCGGGGGTTAAAATAAAGATGACCCTTGAGTCTGCAGAACCCAAGGGAAAAAGGCTTAGGTAGGCAAATGGTAAAACCAAGGTTGGGCCTTGCTGGAGGAGTTTTATTCAAAGCAAACTGTCAAGGGGGTCCCATAAATCACCCAACCGCGTAAGGAACGCAAAATCAAGGAACATAACACCGGTATGATGGAAACTAGGGCGGCAAGAGTGGAACAAAACACCAGGCATAAGGCTGAGCCTTCCACCCTTTACCAAGTATATAGATGCATTAATTAAGATAAGAGATATTGTGATATCCCAACATAAACATAATCCAACATGGAGCAATCTTCATCTTCACCTGCTACTAGCAATGCTATAAGAGGGGCTGAGCAAAAGCGGGAACATAGCCAAACAACGGTTTGCTAGGTAGGGTGAAAAAGGTTAGAGGTTCATGGCAATTTGGGAGGCTTGAAAAGCAAGTGGTAGGTAGTGCGGCACAACAATAGAGCGAACAACTAGCAAGCAAAGATAGAAGTGATTTCGAGGGTATGGTCATCTTGCCTGAGATCTCGCAAGGAAGAAGAACGAGTCCATGAAGAAGACAATTGGACGTAGTCGAACGAATCCTCACAACTCCGGAACGAAACCGAAGCTAACGGGAGAAGCAAACCGGAAAGAAACAAACAACATAGTAAACAACCACCACATACACATGGCATGATGCACAAACAAGTATGATGCATGTCCGGTTTAAATATGCATGGCAAAGTGCAACAAACAATACTACAAATTAAGTGGAGTTCAATATGCAATGAGTTGCATATTGACGAAACACCACATACGATTATTTAGTTCTCTCTCGGTTATGAACCCAACAATATTAAATGTTGTTAAACATGGTAAGAGGTGAAACATAAGTAAACTAACTATTTAGGCAAGTTTAAATGAGGCCGGAACAACAAACAATAATTCCGGAAAATCCTCATGTGCATATTTTTGATTTGGTACTGTTCTGCCATAAACGCAATTTTAATGTTGTTAAACAGAAAAATGAAGTGCACCATGTTAAACTAGGGATTTTTCTACCCCATTTACATATAAAGTTTATTAAAATCCGAGTTACGGTTATTTAGTTAAGAAATAAATCATTTTAACATATTATTCGAGCAAATTTAATCAAACAACAATTTAAACAATTTTAACATGGGTGAAAGTGGCATATTATTAAACTACACAAAATTCTAAGAATTTTTCATATATAAATTATTTTAATCCGATGCATGGTTGGCGAGTTATAAATGCATGATGTAGAGGGTCTTTTCTGCAAAACGGTAAATCCTGGGATAATTAGCAAATCGTCCAAAACTGGAAAAAAACGTCCACGGGCTGAAACTTGAACTGGCCCAACAGTGCAGAGGGCAGAGGGGCTCTGAGGCGGCTCACCTTGGGCTAAGGCCCAGTCGGTGGAAGAGGCAGGCCGGCGGGGCGCTGGTTGGGTCCGATCTGGAGGCGCGCTGGTCAACGCGTTCGTCGTCTCCTCCAGGAGATCAAGCGAGGCAGGGAAAACAGGGCGCGTCCCTTTGCCCGACAGAAAACAGAGCAGCGGCGGCATAGAACTTGCGGTGGAGGCCGGCGGACGTGGAACTGGTGAGGGCACGCGGGTGAAGGGCGGCGGATCCGGTGCGAAGGAGGGCGAGGAGGGCCGAGGCAGGGGAGGTAGCCGGCGGCCGGGACAGCGCAAGACGGCTGGAATCGGGCGAGGCAGCTTGGACTTGGCGGATCCAGGTGGTGGAGGTCGTTCCCGGCGGCGGACTTGACGGATCGTCACAGGAGAAGACCCTTGGCAGCCATAGCGGAGCTTTCGCTGCTCCTGCACCTGACGGGAGAGAGAGAGACCGGGGCATGAGAGAGGTTAGGGAAGGGGAACGGGATGGAGAGTACAAGGAAGCAGGGGACACAAGGCAACGGTGACCTGGAACTCCGGCGGCTGGCCACGGGTGATGTTGGCGACGGGAGGTTCGGAAAGACGTGGATCCGGGCAGCGAGGCGGCTGCAAGTTCCAACTATGGCATGGTGCTGCTGTACAGAGAACAAAATAGAGTTGAGAGGCACGGGAGGAAGAGAGCCGAGAGGAAAAAGGGAAGGGGAGGGGAAAGGAGCGGGGCAGCGGGGACGAGAGGAGATGTGCTCGGGGGCTCGCCTGGGAGGCGGAGGGCATCGGCAGGAGGAGCTCTGGTTGGGTGGATCGATGGATTGGGGAATGAGGAGATCCCGAGGTGGGAGACGACAAAGGTGGAGTGTGGCGGCGGGGATGGATGGGACATCTCCCTAGATTTTAGGGTTTGGCGGGTTATATAGCGGGTAGATTAGTTTAGGGGCTATTCGGGCCCTCCGATTATAATCGGACGGTCCGAGAATAAATAGTTAGAGAGCCCAATAAAGAAAACGGAGATGTTTTGTAGATGTTTGGGGATGATCTGTATGCAACGGTGATGACTGTACGGTTCGGGTTCGGGACAGTTTCGGAAGCGCACACGAGGGGCTCGGTGGTTGTGCAGAGAGGGTCAAACGGTCGGACAAGAGAGAATCGAAAAACCGGTTAGGCTCAGAATGGTCAATGAATGCAAGGGGGAACGCGGCAACTACGAGCGGATGCAAGTTTGAAAAACAATGACGGCAACAGAGTGCCGATGCAATGCGAATGATGCGATGAAGAAATGCAACAACAAAATAAATAACAGAGCTGACATGCAAAACATGGAACGCATCTGGAGCGTCGGTCTCGGGGCGTTACAGGTTAGCAAAGGATTAGCTCATTTAGAGATAGAGCTTTGCTCATCCATATCCGATCTACTCCACGAGAGAGACCGCGGCCTCTACGGAGAAGATCCACCTTGGATTCAAGACCCCTCACGGGAAGATCCCCTCGTGGATTCAAGACCTCCTCATGGAGATGAACCTTACCTTGTATCTTTCCCTTTGTTGTTGATGTACCTTGTGGATCTTGTGTGTGTGATTGTCTAGTGGATGTGTGATTGTTCTTGTTCTTGAGTGTTTCCCCTTGTGATTTCTCTCCATTCTTCCCCGTGTTCTTCGTGTTCTTCCCTCGAGCATCAGCCTCCCGTGTTTCACCGTTTTGACCGTAACTTTCACATCCGGAGTCCGATTTTCGCGTTCTTTAGCTTGTTGAGAAGCTATTGACATCCTCTATCCATATAGACATGTTTCATCACCATTTGAATCCAACAAATTTTTGGCACTTTGGCATCTTTGCCTAGGGCTTCCACCATAACTTCCGCATAAACACCACCGACTTCCGCAACCTAACACATTTTGTTCCCCTTTGCATTAGTGGTTGCTTGAGTAGTGGTTCGAGACTCGTAAGGTGTTTCGACTACTTAGGGACGGTTGCTTATTCATCAACCACCACCACCACCATAACTTCCGCATAGGCTTGCCCACCATACACTTACGCCACCCCAACTTATCCCGAGTTTGTTTGTGTTGTGAGTTGTGTCTCCTAAGGTGTTTCGGCTACTTAGGGACCGTGCTTCCAACTCCGACACCACCACCTTACCCTCCACTCCCGCATTGCATTCTCCAAACCCCATCATTGCATTTCCGCAATCCCTTTGAGCTTCCGCAAAACCACCACCGCACTTCCGCTACCACCATTTGACATTTGACATTTGAGATTTTGAGTTCGCGGTTTTTACGTTTCCTAAGGTGTTTCGGCTACTTAGGGACGAGCCTCCATATCATCTTGGTATCATGGTATCCCTCCATTGTATATTCCCTTGCACTTGCATTGATAAACTCTATCCCATTTTTCGTCACTTGCCTATCGAGACTAGCCATCTGAGTATTGCTGGCAACGTTACTTGTGCACATTTGTGATCATCGATCTATACCATCCATTGCATAAATACCATATCATATTGGTATCATATCATCTCGTGTGTCACAATATTGTTCCCGCATATACACAATTGCTATCTTGGTTTGTGCATTTTGCATAGTGGCTATCCAAAAAAAAGAACAAGCTTTTAAGCAAAAGACAAAGAACAAAGAGGTTGTAAGCAAGTGCCATAGCATCATACCACATTGCATAAGATTGTCATATCTGATCATCTTGGATCAAACACCGGGCATACATACATATCATACATGGATAGAAAGTTTATCCATTTTGCATATCATAGGTTGTGCACAAGTGTCGTATCCGCCTATAGAGCAATCGTGCTAGCGTCTCTCTTGAGTTGTGCAACACGAGCGTTTTCCGTGGACTCCACATTTTGTGCTCATTCCTTGGTTGCCCGACCCCATTTATCTATCCATGTGTGTGTTTCCGTGTGCCACATATTGCTATTGGTCTACTTGTTTCACTTGCGAATTTGTGAATCTCTTTCAACATTATTGACTCTTGCTAACATTTTGCATTAAATTTTTGTGCCACTATCCTCACCGAGCTACTCCATAAGCTTTAGTTTGTAGGTGTGAGTGAACAAGTCCGATACCAATTCCACTATTCTTTCATCTCACATTGAGTGAAACGGGATACATCCTGAACTTTGGAAAAAGGTAACTTGGTATTGTTTATCTCATTTCCTACTCACCTCTACTCGAGTCTTGTGATGGATAGGCAAGGCATTTCACCTTCGGTCTACAACAACAACGACGAGTTTGATGCCACAAACAACTCAAACGACGCAAAGATGCATACTCAAATGGAGGAGCTCAAAGCCCTCATCAAGTCCTACAAGCGATCTTCCCCGTCTTCGAGAAGACGCTCAGGAGCACATGCTTCCGAGCTACCATCTCCGGCAAGATCACATCGGCATCGACACCATCACCAACAAGAACGTGAAGGACAAAAGGTCAACACCAACAACCGCTCAACGACTTCACCATCTCCCTTGGCATCTTCTCCAAGCGGCTTCAAGGCATCTTCGCCTTCGGATATACGGCATCTTCGCCAACAACCACCTCAATACTACGCTCAAGAGAATCTCCCCAAGCTCAAGTCCACGACTTCAGTGTGCCTGTACAAAGAATAAGCGTAAGTTCAGTTACCTGCTTCTCGGAATTTTAGTTAGCCACTTATTGCAAAATTGTTCAATTACGTTGCTTGGCTTAATTTAGTTTGCTACTGATTACATAATGGCACAGCCTGTTAATCATATTGTAGACTGCGCCTATTTATGTGTTTGATACTTACTGTTAAGAATTACCTGTTTGCCTTAACTTAAATATCTACTTGTTTGTTTAACTGCTTTGCTGCTGCAACAGCGGGTTACAATGATGTTAATAACTACTTTTCAGCATCCAATTGAAACTCTTTAATTCCTTGTTTGTTTAACTGGTTTGCTGTTATAACTCCCAATTGAGATGTTTTGCTAACTTCAACTTTTCTGAATCCAATCGGAACTTTAATGGCAAAACAGGTTAGCCCAAGATCAAAGAGCGAGGTCCCCATGGACGTTGCATCATCCCACAGCAGTGGCACCGGCCCAATCGTGCATTATGAATTGCCAACTACTGATGCTCTAGAGGCTAAACTAGTGGTAGAAAGAGATTCTGCTTCTGCACTTAGAGATAAAGTTGACATGTTGAGGAAGCAAACAGCACAATCACAAGCAGTACTCAAGACAACCATTAAATATTTGGTGGATTTCGAAACGAAGCAAGCTGAGACTGACCACATTGTTAAGGTCCTGAAGGAAAAAGGGAAATTAAATTCCTACTTGGTAAATCATAGGTGAAATGTTCTTTCCATAGTTGAATAACCTTTCTGTTGTCTATTCATGTAATCAATCAAACCATTTGTTTTAGAGATCATGTAATAATTGTTTTTTTGGTTTGTAATTTTATTTGAGCACAAGTCTGTATTAATTGATAAGACTCGGAGACATTTCATTTGGATTGCTGTGCCAGACCTACAAATATGCCAATCGGGCTGAATGTGCATTCAGCAATAGTAGTAGTATAGATGGACCATAAGTGGCACGCATCGAAAAGGGCCAAGATGCTGGCTAAAAAAAGGATGCTATTGTAGCCAAAAAAAAGTAGAGCGGCCTGGCTTATGTATGTCAGTTGATATTATTGATCCATATACTCTATAAGTGTTTATATGTCTGTTAGTTCTGTACATTCTTGGTTGATTGACCCGGTATTTGAATCTTGATACATCGCTTGTGTACATATCTAAATGGGAGTACACATTATGCTGCGTGTGACATTTGAGTTGGACATGAAGTGTTCCAAATATTCGAATTCACCTTAAACTGGATTCTAGTTTCTGAATTTGAGTATCGGCATTTGTAAACCATATTCATATATGACAGTGGAATACATATTTGTCGTCCTTTTGAAGATATATAAAAACACATAGAATGATTTATAAAGATTCATATAGGAATACAAAATGGATTCAAATTTAGTTGCCAGGGTAAACGTGGATGCTTATTGTCCCAAAATTCGAAAGAAGCAGCAAAATGTTCACTCCCACGTCGGCTGCCCGAAGCCAAGTGTTTGGGAGATGGAAATTACTGTCTACCCATTACACGGACAATCCATCGGCCAGATTTCCACTGCTCTAAATAGGGGTAGGTTAGTAACTTCAATTAGACGTGACACGACCGCCTCCGAGCCCATTCCGACACGGTGGGCGTCAAACATGGGCGGCAAAACTCATTTGATTCAAGCTCGTCCGAAAGACCTCTGTTTCTCCCTCCATTCCCCATTCATACACGGTGGGCTGCAAAACAAACTCGACTCGGCCGAAATCGATGTAGGCAAATATTTTCAATAGGGGCAAGTTTGTAACTTCACTCAGACGTGACACAACCGCCCTACCTGTCAGCCCCGTTCATACACCGTGGGCGCCAACCATGGGCGCCAACCACCCTCTCCTCGCCCGAAATCGCTCTGGGCAAATATTGGCGAGATGCGAGATTACCGTCCTATCCCTAGCCGATGAGACGTCCAAATTTTAAACGGGAGCTAAGTTCGTAACTTTCCCATATTTCAGACAGGCGCGTCCCAAAAACATGGTTCCCTGTACCTCTCCCTCCATTTTCCCATTCATACACCGTTCGCGCTAGAACACCCCATCCCCACACCAGCCTCCGTCCGCCACCCCATCCATCGCCGCCGTCCTCCACGACATCCATCACCACCGTCCTCCACCATGCCGGAGCGCCTACCAAGACCGCGTCGTCCACTGCTAGAGATGGATGTTTCTCATCCACGGCGACGGACCAATAGCCTTGCATCACGTCCTCTTGCTTCATCGGCGCCGTCGTCCTCTTTGCCGGGGCCGCTCACACGACCTTCTCTTCCACCGCAATGGGACTTATCCCCCGATGCACCCGTCTACCGTCGCAGATCTGCTTCGACGCCACCGACAGCCATCGCACCCCCGATGCCTACACGGCGCCGCAAGAGAGGTGGTACTTCATATCTCCTCAACTTTTTGATCTCAACCAGAAAATAGATCTTAACTTGGTTACTCTACTTTCTTTTCAGCTCTTAGAATTTAGTTCTTAGTTCAAAGCAAACAATGGATGCTAAATATCATTTCTTCGGTTTGCAGCTTCAAATCTGCCATGGCACAGCCATAATACGGTTTAATTGATCATGCTTAGGGTTTCATTGATCATGTTGGTTCCGTGGTGGTTTCTTTAATAGAAACCGGAGGGGAAACCCTCTTTTGCTAAAAAAATATGCTTAGAGTTTCCCCCTTTTATGATCACTATACGATCAGAATACGTGCTTCGTGTCATAATAACACTGCCCACCCATCAAGCTAAACAAGCTTAGTTGTCCAAATATGAATCTGATATTATTAAAACAGAGTTTTTTAATTGGTCAGCTAAATGTTCCTAAATTAGTTTCGAAAATGCATGTTCGCCGCTCGGGTGTGTATCTCTACAGGGTGCCCACGGTGGGCCGGCCCAACCTGGGATTTTGGGTCGTCCCAGGCCTCGATTCCCCCTCTGTTCTGCTGCGCGCTTCCGATCTCTACTCGCCCCCAGCCGCCTGCCTCGCCTGCGACTTGCCGTCCCCGGACGACATGACTCTAGGAGGAGACGCCAGACTAACAGGAGGCCAGGAGCCGCTCGCCCAACAGCGTCACCGCTGCCCGGGCGCGCCGCCGTGCCTACATTACCATTCTGTTCAGGGCTCAGGCGTGCAGCACCCACCAAGCCAACCCGATTTATCCTGAGATACGTCCTCAACACTCAACAGCCACTCCTCATCACCCATTTTCTAATTGATTCATTACTCATTAGGCAGGACTGTCATTAGGGTTTGTTGTGTGCTCAGTGCTACCTACACTTAATGGTTCAGATGTATTTCGGTAATCTTTAGTACCTCTAAAGTTCATAGGGTTTTCAAAATTCCGGCCCTCGGAACAGAAACTAGTCATTTTGGATTGTTGGCCGTAGTGGCATTGACCCAGATTACTACTGCAAGCCAGGTTTGTTGACAATTTTACTTGTCTTTCTTACTCATTCGATATAATATCCAATTATTCACGTCGATTAGTTGCAAACAATAAGTGCTAGACAAACTTCTTCATTCAGATTTTGGACGGTCTCTTACTGCAGTTACAATTCTGCATACTTGTCCTAGTAAGCTCACAAGTAAATGATTGATTCACTACATCTATGCTTGCCTTGTCATATTTGTTGTCAATATTCTTTTAGGGTGGACCACCCTGTTTCTCAATACTAGAACCGTAGACATGAGTGAATAGTATTTCTCTATGTGATCTCTTCCATCACATGTGGGTAACGAACAATGCATTGTATAGAAAGAAAGTGTCATTTCCAGCTTTTACATAGGTTTCGATCTTTTACATGGAATACAATCTGCCTACTTGCTTTGTGTCGCACTACCAACACTCCACCCTTGAAGCTAAACTTTACGCCACTCATAATTGCTTAGTTTATTTGTTCAAATACGTATTTCATATGATTCTAATGTTCCTACTTCAGTTTTGAAATGTGTGCCTGCCTGTTATAGAGACATAAGGGGTTTGTATTTCTGTGTGTGTTCTGGTCAGCACGGTTGGGGAGGTGAACTTTGCATATGCAGGGGTTTATAGGGAGACACTCTCCGAGTTGAATCCGCAATGCATTCCATAGATAATCTGACTACTTTTTATGTTTTCATGAATCTCAGATTCTGAACAACATCATAATGAGTATGAGCTTGCGCGCATGAAAAGAATAAAGAAGAACAATGCCATGGCTGTCAAACTTGGCATTAAGGGACTGAAATCAAGTCTGGATGCAATGCAATGCAAACGCTCTCCACCTACAGATTCATGCTTAGAATATGATCCTAACAGTGATTCTGAGCTAGAGGGAGACCTAAGTCAATGTAGCTCCCTAGTGGAGGAGTTAGAGGAAGATGCCCTATCTTATTCACCCATCAAGGTACTTGCTCTAACTTTCCAAGGTTACATTGCTCGCACATATCTTGCAACTGATGCTTTGCATTGCTTCTACTTTGTTGAACTGCCATTAGCTTAGTTTACACATCGTGTATGTGAATACGCCCTGCCTATCCATTTTTAGTACATATTCCATCTGTCACCATACCATATTTATCCATTCAAATGCTATTCTTGTGTATCAGACGTTCAAAAGGAAGAGGGCGATTGCTGATCGTGGAGGAGCGCAAGCAAAGTATTTGGAAAAGGTAGTGGCACCTGATAAATCAAATAGCCCATTAGGTGTAGTTGCAATATCACCTGACCCACAAAATACCCCAACTCTAGCAGAATCTAGCCCTACTACACTGGTCATTTCTGATGCCCCAACTCAGCAGACCCCAACTGCAGCAAACATTATGATTATGCCAGTTGACATAGCACCAGCTGTACGACGCAAAACCCCCATTCCAGCAAAGAGTACACCAAATCCAGTTGCCAAATCCCTTTTCGAACCAGAGAGAGCCCCAATTGCAGCAAATAGGACCCCTGTTCCATTTCTTCCCAGTTTAGAAGACGAAGCTTATGTTGTTGTCAGGAACTTTGTGCGCATCTTTCCTTCATGGCAGATTATACCGCAGACACAGAACAATTTCCAGTCTTCCTCCGCAACTTACGTGTAAGTAATGTACTAATGTTATTCATGGTCATTACTGCATATGTTTCTGCTGACAGAAGACACAAGATTTCATTCTTTTAAATAGGCGAGGAGCAAACTGGATTGTGATGACGAGCAAGGGTTGGTTGCGCTTTTCAAGCACTCGTTGATGAAGTATCGTTCCTACCTGAGGCAAGCGCACTTCGATGGCAAGCCTCTGACCGAAATTTCTGTAAAGTCTCCGGTGCTACATTTATCCGACGGTGACTGGAATAATCTTGTTACACATTGGTCTTGGCTGCAGCGTAAGGTACTGTCTATGATATCACATCACAATTTGAACTACATTTCTGCATTTGCCTTAATGTCTTACTTGTATGAAAACTGTTAGCAGAAGAACATTCGTTCTCAAGGGACCACAAAATCTCACAACTATACTGCACACTGCATTGCTCTTGTGAGTACCTCTTGCCATGTATGACCATACTTACTTTCATAGCTGTTTGATTATGTAGCATCACTGCACATGTTAGCCTCGTAATCGTCCATTTGGTGGACATTATAAGATCCGTATGGACTCTTACATAAATTTAGAATCAACCCAATGCTTTTGAAGAGGTTTAGCTCTGCAGTCCTCTTGTAAGGACTGAACGTGGTCTATCACTGTACTTACATTAGCAGCTACTCCCTGCGTCCCATAATATAAGAACGTTTTGTACAGTACACCAGTGTTCAAAACACTCTTGTATTATGGGAAGAGGGATTGGTTCATTTTGTAGCATTCTCCATCTTATCTCCCTCGCCCACCATTTACTAAAAAAGATCAGATCTATATTTAATCTTACCAACAAGTAGAATACACAGACAATGCTAGTACAGAAGTGTAGCCCATTGCTCTTGTCAGTACATTTTGTCCTGTAACGCTTGTACTTCCAGGGATTGGTAGTTGATTATGTAGCATCAATCTGCATCTTATCTTCATTATCCTCTATCCCTTCTAGTATTATCATATCTATAATTACTCTCTACAAAATGTAGAGTACAGGAAATGCTTATGAAGAAGATTCTGTGCTGAAATTCTTGAGTTATCCATCCCTTGACATGGAGAAGGGCATTATAAAGCCGGTGTTAACTGTTAATGTAAGTCAGTCCTTCTAAAGCCTTTATCGTTTACTGCTGTTTAGTTTGCTGTTTCTACCAAAATGCATGTTCGTATGAACCGTAAGTTCTAAGTTTTACTTGTAAAACCAAATTCCTTATTCATACCATGCACATTACTTAATACTCCCTATATGTATGCTTGTTTTTGTGGATCTATAATCCAGTGTGTGGTGAAGCAGCCCACGTTTGCACCTTGTCATCTCCTGTTTTATCTTACTGATGTGGCTGATGATATGAACAACATGCCATGCACATTATCCAAAATAGATACAATGATTTTCTTTGCCCTTCATCTATGCTTGTTATGTTGACATGGTAATCCAGTAGTGTGGTGAAGCTCCCCGCATTATGAACAATGCCAAATTATGCTATTGATATTTTGAACTTACTCTTTATTTTCTAATTTGAAATTGGATAGAATTGACAGAACTGTTATCATCTTTGTTTATACACGTGCAAAACCTGTCATCTCTCTGCTTTGTTTCAGGGTGATATGCCTGATGGCATACACAAGTCTGCTGAAGGCTGTGAGACAAACCCAACATATATTGCAGCAAAGAAGGCAAAACATCTTGAAGATAGCGAGACAACCCCAAAGTCTTGTCTTGATGCAGTGTTCAAGTTACTTGAGACTAACAGTCAGACAAGCTCACAGAATTTGTTGTCTGAATCAGTTTGACTTCTTCAGTCCCAAGTTCAAGCAGAAAGGCATTCTGCAACTCAACTTCGACTTGAAGTCCTATCTCTAAGAAAGATTGCGGAGAACACCAAAGAGAACCTCATCGCTAAACAGCTACACCTGGAAGCTATGACTGACATGCTAGGCCGGTCTCACAGCCTTGCTCAGTAGCTTGCGCAGCAGTTCCCCCGCAAGGCTAACCTTTCTTGAACTGTCTTGGAAGTGGTCTCGGTTCAGTATTATTTTGTTACGCTGCAATGGTGCCTAGTTTTTGTAATCTGCTTCTTCGTTGCGCTTTATGATCACTGGTGGCGAACTTCGATGCCCAGTGGATGTAATATACCTTAAATCCTTTATTATATAGTGTAGGTTTATTCTTAGTTACTATGCCGTAATTTCTTTATTGTATAGAGTAGGTTTGTTCTTAATTCCTACTAGTTACTGCCATCATTCGCTATCTGAAAAAAATCAGATGTAGTCGACCGGACCGAAACATTCGACTCTAATGGGCCAGGTTTTTAGCGGGCCACAATTGGGCCGGCCTACGTCTTTCCTCGGCCTGAATGATTGGGGCCTTCACACATTGCGCCAGGCCCAAACTTACACCGGCCTATATTTTAGTTGAGCCTTTTGTCGACCCAGCGCTTAGTTTGGCCCAGGTAGCGTTGGGCCATTAACAGGCTGAATATTGTACTGGCTTGTTACGGCCGAGATGAAACCACGGGCCTTTAGCAGGCCAAAATGCATGTTGGGCCTCAATTTCCACTAGTCGTCGACGGGCCTTCAGCAGGCCGAAATGTAGATCGGGCCGTTTTGGGCCCAGTTAACTCACGGGCCGTTACCAGGCCGAAACATATCTCGGGCCTTAGTTGGCCCACTGATATCATGGGCCTTTATGAGGCCGAAAGCTTAGCACAGGCATCAACGGGCCGAATTACGCAATAGGCCTTTAACAGGCCCAGAGTCACGTTGGGCTTAACTGTTGCCACCTTTAGCACGGGCAGTTACTGGGCCCGATGTCCCGTCGGACCATATATGGCCCATGGGCAGCACGGGCCATTCCCAGGCCGAATGACACACCAGGCTGAAATGGGCCCATGTCTACATCAGGCCTCTAACAGGCCGAAAGTCACTGGGCTGTAGTTGGGCCCAAATATTCGGTGAACAATTAACGGGCCCACAAAAATCTTGTGGGCCTTTACCTGGGCCGGCCCATTATGGCCCGCGAAATCTTGTGGGCCTTTAGCTGGGCCATCCCATTATGGTCCGCAAAATCTCGTGGGCCTTTAGCTGCGCCGGCCCATTATGGTCCGCAAATCTTGTGGGCCTTTAGTTGGGCTGGCCCATTTAAACTTGATGGGCCGTGCCAGGTGTCGACGTATCATAAGTGCCTTCTGTCCAATGAGTGGATGACATATGTCCCAACGATGAGCCGACACGTGTTTCGTCTAGCCAATGATGATTTTACAGGTGGAAAATCCCCATTGGTCGCGCCTGTTAACGGGTTATCGGATCCAAAACCTGACCCGATAGCTTAACGGCGTTCCGTTACGGTGGATGCCACATGTCGGTCACCCTTGACGAAAGCACTTCTGTGACGCGCGATTTATCGTCATGGAAGTGGACACTTCGGTGATGATAATTTTGGTAATGTGATGGAACACTTCTACGATAGCACAGGTATGACTGTATTGATTCTGTCTTAAATTTGTCATGGATGTACATGCATGAAAAAAAAAGCGACCTACTGTGACAAACACGTATCATCACGGAAGTGTATTTTTTTTGTAGTGCATGCGTATTAGTACTTTGCTTCGAGGGCTAATAAACTTTCGCAATAAGTATATGAGTTCATTATGACTAACGTGAGTCCATGGATTATACGCACTCTTACCTTTCCGCAATTTGCTAGCCTCTACGGTACCGTGCATTGCCCTTTCTCACATCGAGACGTGGTGCAAACTTCGTAGGTGCATCCAAACCCTGTGATATGATACGCTCTATCACACATAACCCTTATTATATCTTCCTCAAAACAACCACCATACCTACCTATTATGGCCATTCCGAGATATACTGTTGTGCAACTTCCACCGCTACCGTTTGATGACTTGAGCATTCATTGTCATATTGATTTGCATGATCATATAGCTGACATAGTAGTTGTGGCTCAGCCACCGTTCATAATTTTTCATGCATGTTACGCTAGATCATTGCACATCCTGGTACATTGCCATAGGCATTCATATAGCCTCATATTTTGTCATAGGTATCGAAATGCAATTTTTATTTCTTTTGAGTTGTAAGTAAATAGAAGTGTGATGATCATCATTATTCATTTTTAGAGCAGTGCCCCAGTGAAGAAAGGATGATGGAGACTATGATTCCCCCACAATTCGGGATGAGACTCCGGACAATGAGAGAGAAAAAAAGAAAAAAAAGAAAAAAAAAAGAAAAAATAAATAAATAAATAAACAAAGAGAGAAGGGGCATTGTTAGTATCCATTACCACACTTGTGCTTCAAAGTAGCACCATGTTTTTCATATGGAGAGTCTCATATGTTGTCACTTTCATATACTAGTGGGAATTTTTCATTATAGGATTAGATGCACACCCACTTAGTGTTTATATTGAGCTTTCATATACTTATAGCTCTTAGTGCTTTCGTTGCATGTCAATCCCTACTCCTCATGTTGATACCAATTGATGGGCATCTCCATAGCCCGTTGGTTAGTAGCGTCGGTGTGAGAATTTCTTACATTTTTGTTGTGGATATAACTACAGGATGAACTGCCCAGGAGGGGCCGGGATATACTACTGGTGGCTTACCAATGAAGATGGCGGATCATACGAGCCTATTGACGGCCCAAGACCCAGAGGTGGCATAAGGCCGAGGTGGATGAACCGCCGTGTATGTATGAATTGTATTGTAAGGCATATGTAATTAGTCTCCGAGCCGGATACATGTATGAGCCGGCCGGGACTCCGTGAGCTGCCGGGTGTCAACCTGTGTATATAAAGGGATGACCCGGCAGCGGCTTAAGGGTAGGAGAGAAGAGATCGAGAACTAGGTCAAGCATATTCGCTCCCTGGTAATCAAAACACAAGCAATACCACCTCAAACTGGATTATGCTTTTACCTTCACCGCAAGGGGCCGAACCAGTATAAATTCCCCGTGTCCTTTGTCCCATTTAACTCTTTTAAGCTAACCTAGTTGCGATGGCTCCATGACTAAGTCCTTCCAATAGGATATCTGCCGTGACAATTCCACGACAGTTGGCACCCACCGTGGGGCCAGCGCACGGTGGTTTCGAGTTCTTACAGGGCACCTTTGAAGGGCTAAAAGGATACGCTGTGGGCCGGATGACCAAGAGTCATCGCGATAAGCTCTACATCGACGATGCAGGCTAGGGCCCGGAGGCCGGCTCAATCGAGTATGGGTACTGGGTCCCCCTCAGCGGAATCCACATCTTCATCGGCAAGATCGGCGAATCGGGCCCTGAGGTGGACATCTGCACTGACATCGTCGAGACGGTTCAGCGTGCACGACCCGCCCGAGTTCAACCCGCCATGAAGCGTGCCTTTGTTGGTTTCATCCATGGGGCGGAAGTTGAAGAAGGATCTGTGTCTGGCGGTGAAACGGCCATCTAGTCCGATGGTGAGTCGTCCACAGGCGAGACCAACTCATTGTATCAGCTACAAGACGACCGGCTTGGGGGCGGTTCCGATGGTGACAGTATTCCGGACCCCTATAAGCCACCAAGCAGAGTTGCGACCTTCATGGCTGGTACACAACCGGCGCTTGGTTCAACAACCGGCGCGACTATGACCTCCAGTTCAATGGATGCGGCGGCGGCTGGTGCTTCTATGCGCCCGCCGGCTCAAGTTCTCATAGAATTATTAGAGGATCTGACGACCTTGAAGGAGGTAGAGGTGACCCCGGACAATCAGGAAAAACACAAGGTTGATGTGGCGAAGCTGCGGGATGAGATCGCTCAAGGCAAAGAATAGCTAGCGGCTGAGAACGCCAGGATGGCTGCAGAACGGGCTGTTTTGACGCCTAGGCGGAGCGGATTCAAGCAGATTCCTTCCAGCTCACGTTGGATCAGAACGCTTCAAACGAGATCATGAGGAGAAGGCACCAGAGTCGTCTACCTCCAGTTTATGATGCAAGGAACCTCTTCAACAGGCCAGGAGCAGGGACTAGTGACCCGCCGGTGGTGAACCGGGCAGTCGAAGGGCCTGGGACTGGAGCATCGGTTTAAGCGCCACTGCAATGACATGGGGGAGCTCATGGCGGCTCTTGTCAAGTATGCCGACTCTGATAGTACCAAGGACTCTGAATCGGATGAAGAGAAGGCTGGTAAGGGGAAGAAGAGCGGTAATACAAAGGGGCATCATTACAATACGGCAAGCCAAGGTGGTAACGGTAAGCGTAAGGCTGATTGCAATCTAGACTTTGTGGCTAACACCAGTGCCCAGAATAATAATCAGTGTCGCAAAGGAAGGCCGGCCCAGCCTGGAGGATAGAAATTTAACCTCGAAGTAGTGATGAATCAGTGTTGTCCGAGGCACGCTACAAGCGAGAAGCTGGCCGCTCATCTATGGAAGGATTTTTTTTATCATGAAGGAGTTCAAAGCTTCCAATCTTTTTCAGAACAACCATGGCCTGAACGGCGGTTCAGGATCCGGCTCTCACAGTCCGGGCTATGGTGGTGGCGGTTCTAGTACCGGTTTCCAAGGCCAAGGCAATCATGGTGGTTATATTCAACAGTCTGGTCAGGGGAATCAACACCAGCAGTCTGGTTATCAGAGTAACCCGAAGCAGTTGAATAGTGGACAGTACCACGTTTTCACCACAAGTTTATGCAAGCGGGATCAAAAACTCCATAAAAGGGCAGTGAACGCAGTTGAGCCGGCGATTCCCCGTTACTTTCGATGGTCTGAACACCCTATTCTCTAGAGTCGTGAGCATCACCTACCCCGGGTTGATAATCTGGGTCATCTAGCTCTGGTGGTGGTGCCTCAGGTTGGAGGATACAGATTTACTAAGGTACTCATGGACGAAGGCAGCATCTTCAATATTCTGTATTACGAAACTTTTCGTCGCATGAGTTTAACTCACAAGCATCTCAAGCCGTCAAACACTGTCTTTCACGGCATGGTGCCTGGTAAGTCGGCGTATCCAGTGGGCAAAATATCTTTGGAGGTTGCTTTTGGAGATGATCATGATTCCAGACCTGAGACATTGACCTTTGAAGTGGTTAAAATCAAGAGCCCTTATCATGCTCTGTTTGGGCGGCCGGCTTACGCTAAGTTCATGGCAAGACCGTGTTATGTTTATTTGCAACTTAAGATGCCGGGTCACATGGGCATCATCATGGTGCATGGAAGCCGGAAGATAGCCTTGGAGTGCGAGGAAGGCAATCCTGCTTATGTTGAGTCTATTTGTGCAACAGAAGAATTGAAATTTTACAAGGATAACATTGACCCGGCGGATATGACATCTTTGAAGAAGCCAACCACAGAGCATGACCCCCTGTTGAAATTTGAGTCGGCAGATGACACTAAGCTAGTTGACTTTGTTCCTGGCGATTCATCCAAGTAGTTCAGCATCAGTGCTAAGCTAGATCAGAAATAGGAAAGTGCACTCATCAAGTTCATCCGTGAGAACCGAGACATCTTTGCATGGAAACCTTCATACATGCTAGGTGTACCGAGGGAACTCGCTGAGCACACTCTCAATATTGATCCAAAGTTTAAACCGGTCAAGCAATTCCTCCGTCGTTTTAATGAAGAGAGGCGCAAGGACATTGGTGACGAGGTGGCCCGGCTCTTGGCGGCTGGGTTTATAGTTGAAGTTTTTCATCCTGAGTGGTTGCCTAACCCGGTGCTGGTAATTAAGAAGAACGGTACTTGGCATATGTGTGTGGATTACATGGACTTAAACATAGCCTGTCCGACTGATCCCTTTGCTCTCCCACGTATTGACCAGATTATTGATGCTATGGCGGGTTGTGAGCGTTTGAGCTTTTTGGATGCTTATTCTAGTTATCATCAGATCAAGATGGCAGTTAAGGACCAGGAGAAGACAGCTTTTATCACTCCCTTTGGATCCTTCTTTTATGTGTCTATGCTTTTTGGGCTTAAGTGTGCCCAGGCGAGTGACCAGCAATGTGTGCAAAATTGCCTTCATGATCAGATTGGGCGCAATGTTCATGCTTATGTGGATGATATTGTGGTGAAATCCAGGAAGAAGGAAACTTTGATAGATGATTTGAAAGAGACCTTTGACAATATCTGGGTCTACAAGATGATGCTTAACCCGGTCAAGTGTGTCTTTGGCGTACCAGTAGGGAAACTCTTAGGCTTTCTGGTTTCTGAGCGGGGCATTGAAGCTAACCCGGAGAAAATAAAGGCTATCACTTCCCTGGCAAAACCGGCATCTATCAATGACGTTCAGCGTCTGGCGGGTCGTATTACGGCCTTAAGCCGGTTCATAAGCCGGCTGGGTGAAAAGGCTATCCCTCTTTACCAGATGATGAAGAAGACATATCACTTTGTTTGGAGTGACGCTGCTGATCAGGCGGTTGAGGCTTCCAAGAAACAGTTGGCTTTGCCGCCGATTCTTGTTGCTCCCATTGATAAAGAGACTTTGTTGTTATATGTGGCTACCAACAGCCAGGCGGTCAATGTGGCAATTGTGGTGGAAAGGAAGGAGTCAGGCAAGGAATATCCGGTTCAGCGGCCGGTTTACTACATCAGTGAAGTGCTCATTGAGTCCAAGCAGAGGTATCCGCATTGGCAGAAGCTTGTATATGGGGTGTGCATGGCTAGTCAAAAGCTCAAGCAATATTTTCTGGGCCATCCCATCACTGTGGTCAGTTCTGCTCCTTCAAGGGATATTATTCAAAACAGAGAAGCCACAGGTCGGGTAGCCAAGTGGGCCATTGAGCTTGGACCCCATGGTTTGAAGTATATGCCTCGCACAGCCATCAAGTCTCAAGCACTTGTGGACTTCATAAATTATTTGACAGAGCTACAGATGCCAGAGGAGAAGCCAGATAGCACATATTGGACTATTCACTTTGATGGATCCAGAGAGTTGGAAGGCTCGGGGGCTGGAGTTATCTTGACTTCCCCACGAGGTGACAAATTTTGTTATGTTTTAAGGTTGATGTTCCCTTGTACTAACAATGCAGCTGAGTATGGGGCCTTGCTCCATAGTCTTCGGATGGCTAAGGAAATGAACTTAAGCCGGGTGAGGTGTTTTGGTGTCTCAGATTTGGTAGCTCAGCAAGTTTCTGGCACTTGGGATTTTATGGACCCACTCATGGCGGCTTATCGTCGAGAGGTTGATGCTATTGTTGGTCACTTCAAGGGCTATCAAGTAGAGCATGTTGATCGAAGGAAAAATGAGGCGACTGATGCTTTAAGCCGGTTGGGATCCCAGCGTAAGCCGGTACCACCCAATGTTTTCCTTGATATTCTGCATAATCCTTCAGTCAAACTGCCTACAGAGGAAGATCTTGCTATTCCTGACCCAGAGGCATAGCTGGTGGCGTCTCTTCACGCTATTCCTGATTGGATAGCTCCATACTTGGCATATATGACCCGGGGCGAGTTACCTAAGGATGAAACCTTGGCCAGGCAGATAACTCGGCGGTCTAAGTCAATGACTATTGTCAATGGAGAGTTGCATCATCGCAGTGTCACAGGGGCGTTTCAACGTTGTGTTTCTCCTGAAGAAGGCTGTGAGATTCTGCGAGAGATTCATGAAGGAGATTGTGGTCATCATGCCGGTTCTAAGTCTCTTGTAGCCAAGGCTTTCCGTCATGGGTTTTATTGGCTGACGGCTCATGCTGATGCTGAGGATTTAGTTAGTAAATGTGATGGTTGTCAGAAATTCTCAAGACGAGCTCATGTGCCGGCTCAAGAATTGAGGATGATTCCAATTGCCTGGCTATTTGTAGTCTAGGGGCTTGATATGGTTGCACGTTTCAAAAGGTCCAAGGATAAAAAGACCCATCTTTTGGTGGCGGTAGACAAATTCACAAAGTGGGTTGAAGCAGAGCCGATTAGTAAGTGCGATGCGGCAACAACGGTTCAATTCACCAAAAAGGTGATTTTCCGTTTTGGTTTTCCCCATAGCATTATAAATGATAATGGCACTAATTTGTCCAAGGGTGCTATGAAAGAGTTTTGTCAACGAGAGCATATTCGACTTGATGTATCATCAGTAGCTCGCCCCCAGTCCAATGGTCAGGCTGAGAGGTCCAATCAAGAAATCTTGAGAGGCATCAAGCCCTGGCTTATGGTCCCTTTGTAGAGGACGCCGGGTTGTTTGGTGGAGGAATTACCCTCGGTGTTATGGAGTATCAATACTACCCCCAATAGGTCGACGGGTTACACGCCTTTCTTCATGGTTTACGGAGCAGAGGCGGTTCTCCCTAGTGACATCCATCACGACTCGCCCCGAGTGGCGGCTTATGGTGAAGCTGATAGTGAAAAAGCACATCAGGATGCTATTGACCTGTTAGATGAGGAGCGTGACCTTGCGGCGGCTGGTTCGGCGATTTACTAGCAAGACCTGCACCGTTATCACAGCCGCCGGGTTAAAACCAGAACCTTTCAAGAAGGCGATTTGGTGCTCCGGCTTATCCAGGATCAAACTGATACGCACAAGTTATCCCCACCTTGGGAAGGGCCCTTTGTGGTCAGCAAGAATTTAAACAACGGGTCATACTACCTTATCAATGTTCGAGACCACAAGGACTCACGCACATCGGAGGAGGAGACCCACCGGCCGTGGAATATTGCTCATCTTCGGCCTTATTACACTTGAGCCATTGGCACTTTTGATGTACATATTTTAGTGTATATATTATGATGAATATAATAAAGTCGGCATCCCTAATAATTCAGGGCCTCTGTCGTTTCATTTCTAAAGAATGTGAGTCTTTATTGTTACTTCATATTATCACATGGCGGTTTGACTTCCGGTTTAAAGGAACCAAAGAGAGTCTGCTGCATAGCACAGCTCAAACATAGGTACCTGGCGAGCACATCTCAAAAATATATCACTATGGGGCTCCCTATTCACAGAACATAGCTTTGACAACCCCTTCTTGGCCTGAAACACTAGGTGTATCACACCAAAGAATTTTAGTTGATCCTGCCTTATACGTCTGCCACTCCGCCCAGGTAATCCTGGAATGACCCGCCAAACTCTTGACAGTCAATCTTATTAAGACCCTGAACTTGTCAAGGTTAAACCAGTGGTTGATCATGTGAGGTCCGACTTACAAGGTTTGAAGGATTAGCTCGTGGCTGTGTGAGCCCATAAAAAGCACTTGGGATTTAGGCCTGGGTGCCTATGAAAGCCTTGGTTTTCTGATTTTTTGATGATTCTTTTCTGCGGTTTTTCTCTTGTGACATATTGATACATGATTGGAAACCGATGATGGCTATCATGCCTTATGGTTCATATTATGAGCCTCTCTGTCGTTTTATATCACCCAGCATGCTTTTGGACTATAAGTCACCAGGATACGTTTGGAGTGTTATACTATGGGCTATGGAATAATATCCTTTTGTTGTACACGGCATTATAACACGGCGGTATAAATCAATTGAACAGGGCGTTCTGCTCTTAATCTTTGGGTTGTAACCCTTACTGCACAGGTATGGTAAACCGGCAGTATAAGCAAATATCAAAGGTATGATATTTTGTTATAATTATATAAGGTTATGATTAAGCCGGCCCTCGTTATGGACAGATTTGTTCACCAGTGGTCTTTATATGGGGTATTATGACCTGTCCTGGGGTAAACCGCCAGGGCACTTATGATCTGTTTGTGTGCAGGAAAAATAGTAAATCTCATCTGCATACTTGATGATGTCATGAGCATAAGCGGCCGATCTTTAATTGACGGATCAGCAGTGTTATGCAAACAAAATGTGCACGATGGCATAGCAGATCAAAGTTTAACTAGCCTATTACAAGGCATGCGATGGCCCACAGAGGATAAGTGTTTTTGGGACGCAAATATCAAAGTGTTATGATTAAAAAGAGGGCACATGACTCATGGCGGGTTGAAGCCTCCGGGTCATCCTGCGCCTCTTCCTCTTCTTCAGCTCCTTCGTTATCTATCAGCTGGAAGTCACGCATAGCTCATTTGATACCGGTCAACGCTCTAAACACAGCTTCATCATCAATAAGGTTGCATGGATCAATCTCGGGAGCGAAGGTGTGCTTACGAATCGGCGGGATGACATCCGTCTCCAGATGAACACATCTTTCATCATCAATACGGCGAGCTTTATGTTGCTGCTTCTTCAAAAGAAAGTGGGGATCCAAGTGAGCTAAAGCATGAGAAAAGCTTACTTTCCGGCTTGCTTGTCGGGTTTTCTGTGTTGGCAGAGGTTCTAAGCCAGAGGAAAGAGTAACTACCTCTGCATCATCTCCATGGCTGGCGTCTACTTCATCCTGATAATAGTCATTGTCAATAAGATGTACAAAAAACAAGCCAAGGGAATCATGTTCTACCTCCGACTCATCATCATCATCATCTTTGTCATCCAAACTGAATAGTTCAGCAGCGTTGGACTTCTTCTTAGCAGGCCTTTTGCTGGCTTTGCTCTTTGTCCGGGTTTTCTTTGATTTTTCTGGCAATTTCTTGGACCAGAAAGGTGAATCGGCTTGTAAACAATGGATGAGCATGAGCAAGCATCAAAAATAGAAATATGATATCAAGTATGAGCTGGGTTTAAAACTTACAGCTGGCGGCTCATTCAGCGTATAGAAAGGGCTCCGTCTGAATTGACTGAAATCTTCCAAGCTCTCATTCAACAGAGTCTTGGTCATGTTATTGATGTCTTCCCTAGTTATTTTGGTGTTACAGTGGCGCTGAGGATCTGTTAGCTCGCTGGTGTACTCACACATTAAACCGGGCCGGATGGTCAGCGGCAAGACTCTCCAGGCGACCCAGCAGCTAACTAGATTGATTCCGGTTAAGCCGTTCGCCATTAGAGCCCGGATCTTTGCGAAAACCTCCACATATTTCTTTCGTTCCATTGTGTTGATACAGTCCGAAAGATGATGTCTACTCTTAATCCAGCCGGCGTGGTAACCCGGTAGGGGATTCTCTCCCTCTGGTGAGGTGTGTTGGCAATAAAACAAAGTCTGGTTCCAGTCCTTGGGGTGACTGGGCGGATTAGCAGCTGGGAAGATGGCTTCTTTTTGGCGTTTTATGGATATGCTGCCTTGTTCAAGGCTAGGTCCATCTGTGAATTCATTCTGCCGATTCAAGTAGTAGAACCCTGTGAATAGTTCTACGGTAGGCTCTTGTTGAAGGTACATCTCATAAAACACTTGGAAATTGCAGATGTTTGAGACAGAGTTTGGACCGATATCTTGCGGATGAAGCTTAAAGAAGTGCAGTACATCTCAAAAGAATCTTCAGCTGGGAGGACTGAAGCTCCGGACCATATGGTCCATAAAAACCACAACTTCACCATTTTTGGGCTCAGGACGAGGTTCGTTTGCCGGAGCCCTTGAAAGGATGACCTCTTTTTTTGGCTAAAACACCAGTTTGAACGTACATGTTCAAGTCTTCCTTTGTAACCCGGGAAATGACCTAGTTGCAAGCTGTGACGGTTTTGACCATCTTGAAAGAGCAAGGTCCTGAATGAAGGAAGCATTACCGACTTAAAATCATGTTGTTCAAGTGGGTCATTGATTCAAAGATAAAATGCTATGGACAAGCGACAAATTAAGCCGGAGATGAGCTTTGAAGCATTGGCGGCTTAAAAGGGGACTAATGGTACCTACTGGGTTAAGGATTTTGCTGTTGAGCTGGACAGAGTATAACAGTCAAGATATACGTTGCAGAATTAAAGATCGTGAACAAGTATGGTTAAACCGGAGATATATTGCTGGGTCAGGCAAAGTTCTAAAGCGTATGGTGGCAGTTTAACAAGATTTAGTGTTTTATGATGAATCACGGTTTGCGGTATAAGCCGCCATGGCAGTTATGGTACTTCAGATTTGGCTAAGTGTTGGACAAACAGATTTTGCAAGATGGAGCAATAATTTTGGATCTACCACAGTTCTGAAAAGGAAGTAAAATCCTAAACCTAAGGTGGTGATAGTGGAAAGCGTGGATGTTTGAATGGGATCTTCTACGGGGAGATGTTCTTCTAATGATAAAAATGAATACTTTCGCACAAGGTTTGTAGTCTATCCAGATTAAAAACCGCAAAAGTTGAAGGGAGAGGCGAAGAACAGCAAGAACGCCGACGAACAAGCCCGAACCCTCATGCAGATATGAAGTTGAGGAAGAGGAGCACTTAAAGTTGCAGATGGACTGCGGTAGTTCGCCGGAGTTTTCTGGTCTGATCAGGATGATGCAGCAGCTTGTGTTGTTGCAGCGGTCGGAGGTCGCGGCGGAGGTCGAGCGTTGGAGCGGTCGCGCGAAGGAGGAAGACGAATGAGGAGATGGAGGGGAAAATGATAAAGACCCCCTGCCCCTATTTATAAGGGGGTGGCTGCAAGGCAAGCGTGGGAATCGAGGAGGCCAAAATCATCACATGGCTATATGGGCGCCTCAGTTTTTGAGAGGTTCATTAAGATAAGTATCAATTAAGATGTTCTGGGCCATGTGTGAAGTTAATGCGATGTGACGTCATGGCGGTTTAAGAAAATTATGTGAGCTGATGTCATGGCGGTTTACCGCAAGGTTTATCAAACAAGGCGGTGCAAATTTTTTGACAAGTCAGGTGTTGAAGATTGATGTGAACAAGTTCAAATCAACATGGGGCCTAATGTTGGGAATATAACTATAGGATATGAACCGCCCAGGAGGGGCCGGGTTATACCACTGGCGGCTTACCAATGAAGATGGCGGATCATATGTGCCTGTTGACGGCCCAAGACCCAGAGGTGACTTAAGGCCCAGGTGGATGAACCGCCGTGTATGTATGACTTGTATTGTAAGGCATATGTAATTAGTCTCCGAGCCGGATACATGTATTAGCCGGCCGGGACGCCGTGAGCCGCCGGGTGCCAACTTGTGTATATAAAGGCATGACCCGGCGGCGGCTTAAGGGTAGGAGAGAAGAGATCGAGAACTAGGTCAAGCGTATTCGCTCCCTGGTAATCGAAACACAAGCAATACCACCTCAAACTGGATTAGGCTTTTACCTTCACCACAAGGGGCCGAACCAGTATAAATTCCCCGTGTCCTTTGTCCCATTTAACCCCTTTAAGCTAACCTAGTTGCGATGGCTCCATGACAAAGTCCTTCCACTAGGACATCTGCCGTGACAATTCCATGACACTTTTGGTCTTTTTTATATTTACCCCTATCATCATACTGCTATATCCATGGCTTGCGCTCATGTATTGCGTGAGGATTGAAAAAGTTGAAGCGCGTTAAAAAGTATGAACCAATTGCTCAGCTTGTCATCGGGGTTGTGCATGATAAATACTTTATGTTAAGAAGACAGAGCATGACAAAACAATATGATTTTGTAGGGATAGCTTAATTTTGCGTTGATATTTTGAAAGACATGGTTGTTTGTTGGGATGCCTGAGTATTGATGTCTTTATGTCAAATTATAGACTGTTGCTTTGAATCACTTATGTCTTAATATTCTTGCCATGATTAGATATATGATCAAGTTTATGCTAGGTAGCATTCCACATCAAAAATTATCTTTTTTATCATCTACCTACTCGAGGACGAGCTGGAATTAAGCTTGGGGATGCTGATACATCTTTGTCGTATTTATAATTTTTGATTGTTTGATGCCCTTACTATACATCTTTTACATACTTTTGGCAACGTTTTATATGATTTATTGGACTAACCTATTGATCCAGTGCCCAGTGCTAGTTCCTGTTTTTTGCATGTTTTTTATATCATAGAGTATCCGTATCAAACGAAGTCCAAATGCAATAAAATTTCACGGAGAATTATTTTGGAATATATGTGACTTTTGGGAGTTGGAATCACCGCAAATGGAGGCCCACACAGCACACAAGACACCAGGCCGCGCCAGAGGCCCCTGGCGTGTGGTGGTGGGTTGTGCCCTCCTCGAACGTCGGTTGGAGCTCTAATTCGGGCGGAAGGAAGCTTATATCCGGAAAAAATCATGTTAAAATCTCAGCGCAATCGGAGTTACGGATCCCCCGGAATATAAGAAACGGTTTTCTGCCAGATCAGGAAGGTGAAACAGAAGAGAACAGAGAGGGAGATCCAATCTCGGAGGGGCTCTCGCCCCTCCGCCGCCATGGAGAGCAAGGACCAGAGGGCGAACTCTCCTCCCATCTAGGGGGAGGCCAAGGAAGAAAAACAAGGAGGGGGCTCTCTCTCCCCCTCGTTTCCGATGGCGCCGGAGTGCCACCGGGGCAACGATCGGGACGGTGATCTACATCAACAATCTTGCTACCGTCAACACCAACTTTCTCCCCCTCTATGCAGCGGTGTAACACCTCTTCCCCCCGCTGTAATCTCTACTTAAACATGGTTCTCAAATCCATATATTATTTCCCAATGATCTATGGTTATCCTATGATGTTTGAGTAGATCCGTTTTGTCCTGTGGGTTAATCGTGATCTTGGTTGGTATGATTGTATATTTTATTTATGGTGCTATCCTATGGTGCCCTCTGTTCTCGCGCAAACATGAGGGGCCCCCTCTGTAGGGTGTTGCAATATGTTCATGGTTCACTTATGGTGGGTTACAGGAGTGACAGAAGCTTAAACCCGAGTAAGTGGGGTATGACTTATGGGAGTAAAGAGGACTTGATACTTAATGCTATGGTTGGGTTTCATGACCTTAATGATCTTTAGTAGTTGTGGATGCTTTCTAGAGTTCCAATCATAAGTGCATATGATCCAAGTACAGAAAGTATATTAGCTCATGCCTCTCCCTCATATAAAATTACAAGAATGATTACCGGTACTTGTTATCGATTGCCTAGGGACAAATAACTTTCTTGTTGACACAAACCTTTTACTAAACACCTAACTTTTATTATCTTGCAAAGTATTTCTAGTTTTATTCTTGCAAAGTAGTTCTAGCATCACTCCTACAAACTAGTTTCATACTTTTTTCGGTAAAGCAAACGTGAAGTGTGCATAGAGTTGTATCGGTGGTCGATAGAACTTGAGGGAATATTTGTTCTACCTTTAGCTCCTCGTTGGGTTCGACACTCTTATTTATAAAAAAGGATACAAACGATCCCCTATACTTGCGGGTTATCACGTCTCTCTAGAGTTGTGCAACACGAGCGTTTTCCGTGGATTCCACATTTTGTGCTCATTCCTTAGTTGCACGACCCCATTTATCTATCCGTGTGCGTGCTTCCGTGTGCCACATATTTCTATTGGTCTACTTGTTTCACTTGCGAATTTGTGAATCTTTTCCAACATTATATACTCTTGCTAACATTTTGGTGCCACTATCCTAACCAAGCTCCACCATAAGCCTTATTTGTGTAGGTGTGAGAATTGACAAGATCCGGTACGAATTGTGCTACTTCCATAATACATTATTGAGTGATCATTGATCCATCTTCAACATTGGAAAGGTACATTTGGTCTAGTTCTTCCCATTCTTCCACTCACATTTGCTCAAGTTTTGTGATGGATAGGCAAAGCACATCATCTTCGGTCTTTGACCGCCTCGAGCGACTCGCCATCGACATACGACACTCCGAAGCAAGGAAAAGGGACTACCTTGACGACAAGTTGGATGCACACATGGATAGCATCTGACACGTGCTGGCCAACTACAAGTCTTCTTCCCCTTCATCATCTTCACGGCGGAGACGCTCAAGTCGCACACCTTCGGAGCGGCTACATGATGCAAGTACCACGCGTCACCGTCATCATCTTCGAGACGTCCGCCAAGACCACGGACAAGTCCATGAAGAGCGACCTTCGGGATGAGAGTTGGCTTCTCTGCCACCCCCGTGCACACGGGCCCTCAACCCCCGTGCACACGGCCTCTTGCACCCTGCGCACGGGCTCTACAGAACAGCACCATCGACCCCAAGGCTGCGACTTCTTCAACAACTTTGGCATCTTCGCCAAGAGAATTCAAGGCATCTTCGCCTTTGGACGTACGACATCGTCGCCTACTTCCCACAAGTACGCCTAGTTCGACATCATCAAGTCCAAGGTGATCACCTACGAGCGAGGGCGACACTTCCATCTTCGGAAGCCCCTCAAGGAAGATGGCTGAGCATGGGGCATTCCCTTCTGTCATGGAGACGAACTACGAGGTGCCACATCATATGGGCCTATTACAAGACAAGGACAAGACAGTCGAACAAGGGCATCCCCTTCAACCACGGTGACAAGCGCAAACCCCTTCAACAACATGATGACGGCGGCCCAAAGGGACTCATACTCCGGGTCAAGCTATGAGACCGCACATGGAACATGGAGACATTTGCAGCTACATCTCTCCGACACCCACATATGACGGGATGCTCCAATTCCCATGTGAGGAGAGCCACCCCACCATAAGTGATATGAGTGACTACACCATCTGTGACATTGAGAGCATTTCCTATAAGAGGACGAGTGTGACCACCACTAGCCCCACACATGAGTTTATGCCACACATCCTATGTGAGGTTGAGAGCCATTTGAGTGACTTCACCAACCATATGAGTGAGAGCATCTTACCGGGAGTGAGTGAGCCACAACACTTAGTGAGTGAGGTAGTTGCGACAACACGTGAGGCCGCTATGATTTCTGATGACTTAACCTCTACTCAGAGTGTGTTTTCTTCCTTGGTGCTAGGTCTCCTACATGACGACATGCCTACCCTCGTCAAGTCCATACCTCCAACGACGATGATGCACACCCACATGGTTCCATCATGATGAAGATGACCACGACTTGGTCTTCGACACCTCACCTACAACACATGAGCAATGCTCGAAAGGTAACATAGGTGATGGTGCTTCTCTTGTCCCACTAGTGGACTATCTTACCAATGATTGCTTGCATTATGTTGACACACCTATTACCATGCTTCATGCTAGTGCGACTTCCTCATGTCATGACTTACCTATTTATGATGAATATGATTATGAGAATGTCGAATTGCCTAGTTGTGATGCTATGCTCCATAGGATATCATGTGAAAATTCTATTGGTCACGTCATGTTTGACAATCCATTGAACTTGTCATATGCTATGAGTGAGATCTCCTTATTGCATCATTACAATCTCAACATAGTAACTATGCATGCCCCATTAAAATAATCCCATTTGCACTTGGCTTTTGTTTTGCATGTGATGATATTGCCATGCTTCCTTTACATGATTTGCGCAATTCATCTACTATGCCATGCCATGATCACATTGTTCCGAATATGCATTGTTTTGGATTGTCAATATTCTCCATGTGATGTTTCCACTAATGATCATGAGGAGACCCCCATAGTTTCCTCATACATATTAGGAGATTTTGATGAATTCCATACTTTGCATGATTCCCATGATTGTGTGCACCATATGTATTCCATGAATAACAATGCTCTACATATTTCTCGTGATGCATTACACAATTTGAGTCTCCATTATGATATACATAACAACAAACCCATCATGATGGATGACATGTTTCTATATCATGCATCTCATTTATTTGAGCATTGGATATTTTGTGCTAACCAACACTTGCTGTAGGATCGAAAGTATGTCTAGAGGGGGGTCATTAGACTACTTGACCAAATAAAAATCTAGCCTTTTCCCAATTTTAGTTCTTGGCAAATTTTAGCAACTTAGCACAAGTCAAGCAATCAACCTGCACATGCAATTCTAAGAGTATAGCAGCGGAATGTAAAACAATTGCATATGAAGGTAAAGGGAGGAGTTTGAGGGAGCAAACGCAATGTTGACACGGAAATTTTTTATCCGTGGTTCCAATAGGTGGTGCTATCGTACATCCACGTTGATGGAGACTTCAACCCACGAAGGGTAACGGTTGCGCGAGTCCACGGAGGGCTCCACCCATGAAGGGTCCACGAAGAAGGAACCTTGTCTATCCCACCATGGCCGTCACCCATGAAGGACTTGCCACACTAGGGTAGATCTTCATGAAGTAGGCGATCTCCTTGCCCTTACAAATTCCTTGGTTCAACTCCACAATCTTGACGGAGGCTCCCAAGTGACACCTAGCCAATCTAGGAGACACCACTCTCCAAGAAGTAACAAATGGTGTGTTGATGATGAACTCCTTGCTCTTGTGCTTCAAATGAAAGTCTCCCCAACACTCAACTCTCTCTCATAGGATTGGATTTGGTAGAAAGAAGATTTGAGTGGAAAGCAACTTGGGGAAGGCTAGAGATCAACATTTATGTGGTTGGAATGGAATATCTTGACCTCAACACAAGTTTAGGTGGTTCTCTCTCAGAAAATATGTATTGGAAGTGTAGGCATGTTCTGATGGCTCTCTCCATGAATGAAGAGTGGGTGGAGGGGTATATATAGCCTCCACACAAAATCTAACCGTTACACACAAATCACCAAACTCGGTGGGACCGATTTAGAGAACTCGGTCAGATCGATTTAGTTCATAATGTGACCGTTAGGTGTTTCGGTGGGACCGACAGTCAACTCGGTGGGACCGATTTCATTAGGGTTAGGGCATAACGTAATCTCGGTGAGACCGATTACACAAACTCGGTGAGACCGATTTTGGTAATAGTCAAACAGAGAGTTGGTCAGGCAAACTCGGTGGGACTGATTCGCTCATCTCGGTTGGACCGAAACGTTACGAAAGGGAAACAGAGAGTTTGCATTGCAATCTCGGTGGGACCGATCGCTCATCTCGGTTTGACCGAAACGTTATGAAGGGAAACAGAGAGATTACAATCCCATCTCGGTGAGACCGAGATCCCTATCGGTGAGACCGAAAAGACTAGGGTTTCTGGCAATGGCTATGTCAACTAAACTCGGTGGCTCCGGACAGAAAGAATCGGTGGGGCCGAGTTGGATATTTGGTTTGGGACATATGTGGATATGAGAAAGTAGTGTAGGGTTTTGGATCATATCACTAAGCATTTTGAGCAAGAACCTCATTAAGCAACACCTCATCCCTTCTTAATAGTATTAGGTTTTCCTATAGACTCAATGTGATCTTGGATCACTAAAATAGAAAATGTAGAGTCTTGTGCTTTGAGCTTGAGCCAATCTTTTGTCCTTAGCATTTTGAAGGGTCCACTTTCTAATCCATGCTATGCCAATCGTCGAGATTTCCTGAAATATTCATCTTGAAATAGCATTAGCTCAATGAGCTATATGTTGTTAGGAATTACCAAAACCACCCAGGGATAGTTGCACTTTCAATCTCCCCCTTTTTGGTAATTGATGACAACATATAGATCAAAGCTTTGACAAATGATAAATAGTATCGAAAAACATTGTCGCTTTGAGAAGTATGTGATAAGCAAGAGCTCCCCTAAATTTGTGCATTATTTAAAATTTGCTTTTGAATGCAAATGCACAATCGATTAGGATCATGGGTTACTCTTCCATGTCACATACATCTTGGTGGAGCGCTCAAAATGATAGAAGTTAAAGCATGCACTCATCACCAAAACAAGTGAATGATCATCTAGGATATAAGAAATAATATCATCCAACAAGCATTCAGGGTAGCATATGATCAAACACATGATCAAACAAGTATCTCACAAGTAGCTCACACAAGCACACAATAAAGTTTCAAACCAAACCAAATAAGTGCAAAGAGAGATAAAAACCAACACTCTCTAGCTCGAAGCCTATGATCTATACATTTTTCTCCCCCTTTGGCAACAAGTTACCAAAAAGTTCAAAAATGCATAGTGCTAAATGACTCTCAGGATTGATCTTCGGGAGGTGGTGTCGAGAGAACTCCAAGAATGAAGGCTTCAGATGAAGTAGCTGGAGCTGGTGGAGTAGCTGCTGGAGGTGGAACTGGAGCTGTAGCTGCTGGTGCTGATGCTGTAGCTCTAGTGTCTGTCACTGGCACTGCAGAAGATCTCTGTCCTCTGGGCACTCTGGCAAAAGCATTTGTGGTAGACTTGCCCTTCTTCTCCTCTGCTTCCTCCTGAAGTTGCTCAACTGCAGTTTGGATCTCTGTTACCTTGACATCAAGGTCATAGAATTTCTGCTCAATGATCCTCTCCAGACTCTCCTGGTTCTTGGTCAGGGTGGCCAAGCCCTTCTCAATCCTCAGGGTGGATTGGATCAGATATCCAAGCTGGTCTTGCTTGCTCTTCAAGAATACCTGAGATGCCTCTTCTACAGTTGGCTTCTTTGCAGCTTTCTCAGCTTTAGCCTTCTCTATCTTCTCATGTGCTTGAGCTGAAGATGGTTCATTCTCATCATCACTACTGTGTTATCTTCAAATTCAGGATAGATGGGCAGGTGCTCCTTATCCAAAATGTACTTGCCATTGCCCATCTTTGATTTGATGAGCTCCTAAATGTGTGGGGCAGACCCACAACTTCTCTTTTGGTCAGCAGCAGTCCTCTTGATTGTCTCTACAATCAGGCTCATAACTTTGAATTTCTGTGGGACATCAAATATGTGCAGCAAGTTGATGGCATGTCCTCTGATCATCTTGTGATCACCTGACTTGGGTAGTAGTGTGTGCCTTAAGATCCAGTTGATGGTTGGCAGACCAAACAACAGATAGTGAACTGATCCAAACTTATGTGTATCCAAAGCAGCATCTGGGATCTCTTTGTACATGTTGGCCATAGTGTTGTGGTCTTTCTTCTTCTCTGCATAAATGTCCAAGTCATCCTCATGTTCCTCAGGAGCATTGATTAGCTTAGCCCATTCCTCAACTATAGACTGGTACCTAGTACCCTCAGACATCCATACTATCCTTCCATCTGGATAGAAATGTGCAGTGGAGTAGAATTGCATGATGAGCTCATCATTCCACTTGGTGAGCTTCTGGGCAACAAAAGTATCCACTCCACATGCCTTGAAGCTATCAAGCACGCCAGGGAAGTGATCCTCATTCTCCTTGATGAATTCCCAGTCAACCCATCTCATATCACACACAATGGGCTTCTTGTCAAGCAGAATAGTATCATAGAAGTCATGTTGTTCCTTAGTGTGAAACATGTAGTCCACATCAGTCCTTCTCCTGATGGCATATGGATCAGACTGTCTCCATAGTCTCAGTCCTGCATCCTTCTTGATTTTCATGTTTTCTGCAACTGGTGTGCATCAGTGTGGTCAGGGATCTTGGGCTTCAGCTTCCTGAAAACAACAGAATCATCATCTTCTTCTTTAGCAGCTTGAGGCACCGGGGCCTTGTTCTTCTGTTCAGCAGGTATGTTCCTAGTGCTTCTCTTGGGTTTTGTCTTTGGAGCTGGAGCAGCAGCCTTGGGAGCAGCTTTGGGCTTTGATGGAGTAGCCCCTGATTTGATTGCATCTCCCATAAGCTTTTGTGCTTTGGGTGCTCGTGCAGCATCCTCTTCCTCTTCCTCTTCTTCTGAAGGTTCTTGCATCATGGAGGGCTTTCCAATGACTCTGGCCATTGTTTTCTTAACCCTCTCCTTCCTCTTCTTCCCTTTTTCAGCTTCTTCAGCAGTTGATGTTCTGACTTTTGACATGGGCTGTCTTCTTGCTGGCATCTTTGTTTTCAGACCAGGTTTTGTTGCAGCAGCTGTGCCATACTCTTTCTTAAGCACCTTCTTCTTTGAAGTGGCTTCATCTTCAACTGCCACATAATCTTCATCCTCGGAGTCAGAAGTTTTCTTCTTCCTTGTCCTGGTAGCAGCCTTTGGCAAATTGCTTGGTGTGCTCCTACTGCCTTCATCATAGCTGCTAGAGGGATCTGAGCCCTCACTCATCTGCACCTGTTGCTCATACCTGTTCTGACTATCACTCTGGTCAAACATCTCTGCAAATACTCTGACAGCAGACCCTGTGAATAGGTTATAGATGAGGTAGACTAGATGAGCATCACAAAGTACAGGAGTTTTGCAAAATGGATGACTTAAAAACTTAGTTTTAGTTCTTCACAGAAAGCATTTCGGATCTACCGATTTCTAAACTCGGTGATACCAAAGCGGCTTTTGGAACCTAAACTGATGAACTCGGTCAGATCGAGTCACAGTTTGGTGGTACCGAGACAGCTAGGGTTTCACAGAGAATCGAACTCGGTCACACCGATTTGCAGTTTTCGGTCAGACCGAAAACGCGTGTGCTCTAGCCTAAGACAAATCGGTGAGACCGATTTCTACAACTCGGTCGGTCCGAGATGAATTCGGCGGAGACCTAACCCTAAATTTTCAAATCAAAACTAATCTACGGGATATTTTCGTTGGACAGGATGATTTCAATCGTGGCAAGAATCATGGCAAAGCAATGTGCTAAGAATCGGAGTTAAGGATTAGCACAAAGATCAAGTTCGTACCCTAGTTCGGCGACGAACTTGCTACGGCGGCAATGGCGGTGAAGATTTCCGTTTTCGGCGGCGGAGACCAGCGGCGGGAGGTCGCTGGCAACGAGAGGACGATCCGGAGACCCGAGGAGGTAGAGTAGGTTACGCGCGGGCGAGGAGGTTCGGAAACATTTCCAAAATTTGGCCCGTCGGTATATATAACCTGACCCTGTCGGTGTGACCGAGTGGAACGACTCGGTGGCACCGAGATGCAAAACTGCAAGCAGTTACTGCAACATGGTGTGACCAAAAGGTTCTAATCGGTTGCACCGAGATTGAAAACCCTAGATCAACTTAGTGACTCGGTAGGACTGAAAAGGATGAATCGGTCAGACGGAGATGCACAAAGAGGTTTTGGAGGTTTAAGTCTATGACGAATCGGGGACTCCGAGTGCTCCTCACACAGAGTGGTTCGAATTTGACTTGATCAAACTTTGTGATGTAGCATGAATAGAGTTTGAGATGAGAAAAGCATAGATAGCTAGAGGGAGTTCTTAGGCATTCTTGTCCATCCATTTGGCAAAAGAGAAAGAGCCAAACAATCAAAACAACAAATGGATGTCCTCGAATGAGTAAAATATGCAACCAACATGCTCACACAATAAAATGGCAAATGAAATATGTGACAAAGCATGCACAAACACTCTAGCATCTATCAAGCAATTTGGCGATGACTAGGTCATCTATATATGAGTATATTGACTTAGGAGTCAAATGAGAACATTTTAAGCACAAGTGGGGTTACCACTTTTACATAAAGCATTGTTGTGTTCACACCATTAGAGTTTCTTTAGCTCAATTGATTAGAGTAAAGCTCCCCCTAGATGTGATATCCCCCCTAAGAGGGATGAACTAAACTTGGGTTTTGTCGATGATGACTTCATGTAGGTGTTGAAGATGTGGATGCTCAATGTTGATGTAGATCATTTGGAGCAATCCTTTGGAGTGAGTTGCACTTTGAATACCTACACGGGTTAGTCCCACAAGGAACAAACAAGGATATCCATAGACATAGAGTGATGCATACACAAGATGATGTCCATGAAAGCATTGGGTTACCTTGTCCCTTGTCTTACAAACAAGAGGGTTTGTGACTCCTTGAACTAGTGCAAGATATGGAAGTTATTTGCACTTGTCCTCGCCAAAATGATAAGAGTGAAGTATGTTGGCGGAGTCACCCTAAAGAACTCTTTAGTTCTTCTTCTTCTGGATCCACGCCATCTTGATGGGAATCCTTGGAGTTGTAGTTGTACTTGATGAAGTATAACTTGATGTAGTCTTGGGAACCCACTTGACCAAGGCCTTAGGTGCTTCTTCAAATGCATCAATTTCCTCTTGAAGCTTGTCCTTGCCTTTTTGCTTGTGGTCTTGTGGTGGAAGATCATCTTGAGCTTGTGTCCCTTTGAAAGAAGTAGGATCATACTTATCTTGTTGAGGAACAAACTTCGTCTTGGGGTATTGATCTTCTTACCACTCAACTCCATTGGCATTGAACTTTCGTTCAAAACAAACACCTTGATTCTTCCGGTGTCTTCCTTGCTTGCGTAGAATTTCCTCAAATTGCTTACTTTCGGCAAGGCTCTTGTAAACACCTTTCTCTATAATTCCCTTCAATAAGCTATTTTGTTGCTCAAGTGTAACTTGGCTAAGAGAATCATTAGTGGAATCAAGAGAATTACTAGAAGCAACAACATTGGATTTAGCATGATTGTTGTTACTACTAGATGAAGCATCTTTCTTGTTCTTGTTGCTAGATTTAACTTGTGGCATGTAAGTAGACAAGAGTAAACGCTTGGCAATGTAAGAAGAACTTTTCTTGCGAAGATCATCATTGATTGCCTTTAAAAACGCATGCTCTTGCTCAAGATTGAGCTTTTCAAAGCGTAGCTTATCATGAGCCTTTAAAAGTTCTCTATGATTTTCCAAGGTAGTTTCATGAGCTAACTTAAGAGTGTTTAGTTCTTTAGTTAGACGCTCAATCTCCTTCTTATCATCGTCATTCGTTTTTATCTTGATTAGCATGATTAATTGACGTTTCATCATAGTTTTCATTACTAGAGTTGTAAACAAGTAAATCATCATCACCTAGCAAATCATCTTCATCACTATTGAAATCAACATACTCGGGATGTGTCACCTTTGGACCTTTGGCCATGAAGCATCTTCCAATTCCTTCATTTGGTGAGTCAAATATGTCGTAGGAGTTGGTTGACACAAGTGCTAGATCGGCAACACCTTCATCTTGAGTATATTCGGAGTCGGAGTGATAACTTCTTTCGGAGTGATTGTCGGAGTTGGAGCCGGATACCCATTCACCAACATGAGATTGATGTCTTCTTTTTGTGTAGCTCCTTGATGACTTTTCCTTCCTTTCTGAATCCTTGCTTCTCCGAGAGGGTCTTCGTTCATAACGATCATCTCTACTCTTCCTTTCTCTTGGTGGTGATTCTTCTCTTCTACTTCTTCTTTTGGGAGAATCTTCTCTTCTTTTGTAGGGGGGCGTACACTCATTGGTGTAGTGTCCGGGTCTTCCACAATTGTAGCAATTTCGCTCATGACTAGAAGATCTTTTGTCATTGTAGGACCTTGACTTGGAGCTTCTTTCCTTGCTTCTACTCTTGTAGAACTTGTTGAAGTTCTTTACCATTTGGCTCAATTCTTCACTGAAGGTTGTTTTCTCACTTGATGATGTGGGAGCATCACCCGAGGCTTTCTAAGAACCACTTGACTTGTTGTGAAGCTCTTCCTTATCCTTGAGTGACATCTCATGAACAACAATTCTTCCAATGACTTCCGTTGGCTTGAGATCTTTGTAATTGGGCATCATTTGGATCAATGTGCACACGGTATCATATTTTCCATCCAAGGCTCTTAGGATCTTCTTGATGATGAATTTTTCGGTCATCTCTTCACTTCCTAAGCCGGCAATCTCATTTGTGATGAGCGCAAGCCTAGAGTACATTTCGGCGACACCTTCACCATCCTTCATTTTGAACTTGTCAAGTTGACTTTGAAGCACATCCAATTTGGATTCCTTGACAGAGTCGGTACGTTCATGCATTCTCAAGATGGCTGATTTTGTTGAATTCTTCGGGGCACAATCCGTTGAAGAGAATATCACAAGCTTGAGCATTGTATTGTAGCATCTTCAACTCTTCCGCGGTAGCTTCACGGTTAGGTTCTTTCCCATCGAAGAATTCACCTTGCAAGCCAATACACACAATAGCCCAAATGGCGGGGTTATGTCCAAGAATATGCATTTTCATCTTATGCTTCCAACTAGCAAAATTAGTACCATCAAAGTAAGGACCTCTACGGTGGTAATTTCCCTCGCTAGACGCCATACTCTCCTAGGTTGTGAAACCAAGGCTATGACCACCCAACGCTATGGAAATCAAAGCAAATGGAGACCAAAGCTCTGATACCACTTCTAGGATCGAAAGTATGTCTAGAGGGGGGTGATTAGACTACTTGACCAAATAAAAACTAGCCTTTTCCCAATTTTAGTTCTTGGCAGATTTTAGCAACTTAGCATAAGTAAAGCAATCAACCTACACATGCAATTCTAAGAGTATAACAGCGGAATGTAAAACAATTGCATATGAAGGTAAAGGGAGGAGTTTGAGGGAGCAACTGCAATGTTGACACGGAGATTTTTTATCCGTGGTTCCGATAGGTGGTGTTATCGTACATCCACGTTGATGGAGACTTCAACCCACGAAGGGTAACGGTTGCGCGAGTCCACGGAGGGCTCGACCCACGAAGGGTCAACGAAGAAGCAACCTTTTCTATCCCACCATGGCCGTCGCCCATGAAGGACTTGCCTCACTAGGGTAGATCTTCACGAAGTAGGCGATCTCCTTGCCCTTACAAACTCCTCGGCTCAACTCCACAATCTTGACGGATGCTCCCAAGTGACACCTAGCCAATCTAGGAGACACCACTCTCCAAGAAGTAACAAATGGTGTGTTGATGATGAACTCCTTGCTCTTGTGCTTCAAATGATAGTCTCCTCAACACTCAACTCTCTCTCATAGGATTGGATTTGGTAGAAAGAAGATTTGAGTGGAAAGCAACTTGGGAAGGCTAGAGATCAAGATTTATGTGGTTGGAATGGAATATCTTGACCTCAACACAAGTGTAGGTGGTTCTCTCTCAGAAAATATGTAATGGAAGTGTAGGCATGTTCTGATGGCTCTCTCCACGAATGAAGAGTGGGTGGAGGGGTATATATAGCCTCCACACAAAATCTAACCGTTACACACAAATCACCAAACTCGGTGGGACCAATTCAGAGAACTCGGTTAGACCGATTTAGTTCATAATGTAACCATTAGGTGTTCCGGTGGGACCGACTGTCAACTCGATGGGACCGATTTCATTAGTGTTAGGGCATAACGTAATCTCGGTGGGACCGATTACACAAACTCGGTGAGACCGATTTTGGTAATAGTCAAACAGAGAGTTGGTCAGGCAAGCTCAGTGGGACCGATTCGCTCATCTCGGTTGGACTGAAACATTACAAAAGGGAAACAGAGAGTTTGCATTGCAATCTCGGTGGGACCGATCGCTCATCTCGGTTTTACCAAAACATTACGAAGGGAAACAGAGAGATTACAATCCCATCTCGGTGAGGCGGAGATCCCTATCGGTGAGACCGAAAAGACTAGGGTTTCTGGCAAAGGCTATGTCAACTGAACTCAGTGGCTCCGGATAGAGAGAATCGGTGGGGCCGAGTTGTATATTTGGTTTGGGACATATGTGGATATGAGAAAGTAGTGGAGGATTTTGGAGCATATCAGTAAGCATTTTGAGCAAGAACCTCATTAAGCAACACCTCATCCCTTCTTAATAGTATTGGCTTTTCCTATAGACTCAATGTTGATCTTGGATCACTAAAATAGAAAATGTAGAGTCTTGTGCTTTGAGCTTGAGCCAATCTTTTGTCCTTAGCATTTTGAAGGGTCCACTTTCTAATCCATGCCATGCCAATCATCGAGATTTCCTGAAATATTCATCTTGAAATAGCATTAGCTCAATGAGCTATATGTTGTTAGGAATTACCAAAACCACCCAGGGATAGTTGCACTTTCACTTGCACGTATGCATCATAATGGATGATATGTACATATACCACACACACACAATTTTCCCTTTGCTTTTGCTTTGTGTAGGTACTCACATATACTCGTCAACCTCTCAATCCCAAGAGTTGACAAAACATGCTCTGGAGAGCAACGATGACTTGGGATCACGTGGATTATCCTTACCACAGTTTCCTTTGCGCAATGACTACACGCATATCTTTTACTTGGCTCTCACACGGCTATGGGCTATTTACCATTTGTCACCTCATACTCATTTTACTGTCTTCACATTGCATTTTATGCTTGCTTCTATGCCTCTTCACATGATGTTGCCATGCAATTGTGACCCTTGCTTGCACATACATATGATTCACCATTATACTACTTCTATGTGTATTTTCATGCTTGGTGGAGATAATCGTTGCTATTGCCATGTTATATACAGGCTTTATGCTATTGTTGCTTATGGTGTTTGGAGAGTCATGATGTCTCATTGCTATTTACATATGGCCTCTCGCCAATACATTGATGATCTCTTGCTCATATCTTGTTTTCATGCTTGTGATATGTCATGTGCATTATTCATAACCACTATTTGCACACATGACATGCTTGCCATGATTCCTTCTACTACGTTGCATCTTTGCACTACTAGCTTGCTTGACTTGATCACTATTATCACTTGCGTCGTTGCATCACCCATGTTCCATTCTTACTCGCTTTCTTGGGTTGATAGCATATATGTTCATGCCTCTCACATGATTTATATTGATCATTGTCACTTGTCTCCCTTAGTTGCATCTCTCATATCATCTTGTATTGAGTGCCAACTTGCTACGCTTATTGATCATTGAGACTTGGATACATTACTTGTGAAGCATGCTTGCTTATTTGAGCTTAATGCATTTGGTTGTGCTAGCATCTTATGCTTTCATACCATACCACACCTTGTACTTTCTAATGATAAGAATGATGAAAACACTTGTTGGGTATCTCACCACTCGAATGATAGGTGCCGCATTTGCACTAACCTCATTTTTTTCCGAGTGTTTGTCATGTTCTTTCATTTTGAAGGATTCACAAGGTGGTACCATCACGAGACATCACTGGTACGTGTCGGTCCTAAACAAACGGTTTTTAACCTCTTTCCGCGACGGCATTTGGAACCGTCGCCAAGTGAGTGTGTGTGAAAGGGTGTCCTTCCCACACGACCCACAAATCGTCGGGGATAGGCCCTCCTGGGACCCAGGCTGGGGACGTGTGCGATAAGGCGAGGCATCGAAACCCAATCATTTCCGTAGGTATGTACATCCCACACGGTAATCCGAGAAAATCATTTCCATAGGTATGTACATCCCACACGGTAATCCGAGAAAATCATTTCCGTAGGTATGTACATCCCACATGGTGAATCCCAGAAAAACATTTCCGTTCGTATGTATATGACACACAGTCAATCCAAGGAATACGTTTCCGTTCTTATGTACATCGCACACAGTCAATCCAGGGAAAACGTTTTCGTTAGGATGTACATCCCACACGGTTTTATGTATACGCTCGTGTGTGAAAGGTGTAACTATCACACATGCTCTACCTTGGTTAACTGTTTGCTTTCATTAACTACATCACACATGATTTGATGTAGAAAACTGTGTGGCATTGGGCTATCCATCACAAGCGCTTTTACTACCAGAACCGTTTGCAAAGTTCCATGACCGTCTGTTCTCTTTTTATTTTTGCCTATAATTTATTATTCTAATTGGAAATTTTGAAATACGAAACGTGCAATTCAAATTCTCAGCACAATGGTTCAACAATGAATCCATCAATAAAACTGCCAGTACAATATGTTCAGCAATTACAGGATTAGGCAACAATTAACTATGATGAACACAATATTTAAAGGCGGTAAAGGTGAAGAGACAAGTGTAAATCATTTTGACTGCCGACGGTGTTGAAGAAGCGGAATGCCCATAATGTGCCTTCCTGCATGCCATAGGCATGAACCACTTTTGTCCAACCCCTTGTGACGATCGCCCGCCAATCCTTCACCACCTTCAGGAAGACTTCTAGAGCATTATCATGGTAGCATGAACTATATAATTTAAATTTAGTTGCCTCCACTCCGGTCATATAGTTTGCAAGGTAATCATAAGTAAATAGCTTCGGAAACCACTGAAAAGAGAAAAATATCAGATACTGAGGTCTAATAGAGTAACTTGTTGTGGGCAGGGGAAAAGGCAACACATTACTTACCATCCTAAAGTTCACTGTTGTCTTCGACAAAGTGTAAATATAGAGCTTAATTCCAATCACCCGTTTCTTTCGCCCAACAATCTTTATTAGTTTCCTCACTTGACGCTTGTTGATGAATATCTCATTGCCCCATACACAAAAGGGATTGAAGCGTGGATCGGTACCCCTCATATATGTACCTACAAGCAACCGGTAAATGTTAGAAGCTAAACTGAGATTGCACAAATGATGTAAAATACAACTACGTATGCTCCTAAGTACAAGTATTTTTTTTGAGATTTCAATATGAACTACATACGGATGTATATAGAATTATAGATATAGTTTAGATTAGAATCTAGATTCACTCATTTTGCTCCTTATGTAGTCTATATTGGAATCTCTAAAAATACTTATATTTAGGATTAGATGGTGTATAGGACATGGGATGCAGCTAATCTCGACGGCAAACAACAGCATCGCCCATTGTAGCCCTGTGTAAGTACATGGAAAACCACAAATGTAAGTTTGTTGCTAGTATTGGTGAAATTGAGCTGGACAAGGTAATATTTGAACATCACACGATGTGTAGTACTGAAATAAACAAGGCACGAACATGCTTAATACGTCAACCGTACAAATCATAGCTGTTGCGAGTGGTATTGGTAAGATTTAGCTGGTCAGATCTTACCTGTTAAGTCCCGGGGAGTAGTCACTGGGGGACTTCGTCTAGGCCAGAGCCTGCACCATGTCGGCAGCGGCGGCGGAGGCGAGGTGTTCCTCCGAGTCAACACGCACAGCGGCCATCGCGCCATGGACCGCCATCAGCTCCTGGCGGGGGGATTTGGAGGCATGAGGATGTTTGGCAGGCGCCATTTAAGTAATCAGGATGGGGACGTGATAGAGATCGGTGGGTTACCTGACTGGATCCAAGCAGAACATAGATGTGGTTGAAGCTGTGGTTGTGGCGGCGGCGGTTTGAGATGCCTGTAGGGGGAGGCGCGAGGGAGGGCGGGGGGGATACTGAGGGGAAGGGGATGTGGTTGGAGGAATAAATTCTGAAATCGCGCCTCTAATGAAAATTTCGGTGCAAAACCTGAAATTTGGGCGGGGGAAACACACAACACAGACGAAGCGTGTAAAATACTCATGTGCGAGAAAAAAGAAAGTTGGCAGACCTCGTCTCCAAAAAAATGTACACGTGTACTTGATTTTTTTCGGTCAATGGTACGCCTGGTTTATTAGGAAATATCCCATAGGTAACTAACTTATGGGTCATTAACGCAAAAAATGTAGACGGGTATGGCATAGAAACTGTGTGTTTTGTGATCTTCTAATTCCCAACGCAAAAAAACGCACACGGTCACACATGCTAATCAACGCTCAAAGCCCTCAAAGGATGCTATTACCGACATTGTACGTTAATACTACAAACTTAAAGTACTACTGGTAATTTGCTCTAATACTACAAACTTAAACTACTTCTCACATGCTGCCATTAGGGCATGCTGGCCAGACGCCGGCATTCTCCTTCCCGGCCTTGTAGGCGGCAGCTCACCGTGCTTCGATCTCCGCCAAGCTCTCCTGACCACGGCGTGCGACCTCTTTTTTCTTGCGGCGGGACTCTCTTTTCTTGACTGCTTTCTTCCTTTTCCGCTCCTTCTGTGCAGCTTTGGCCGCCTCTAGATCCACCACCCATTCAGCCATGGCAGCCTCAAAGTCCGCCCATGTAACTGTCTGGCCGCCGGCGGTGACTAACTCGGCGCGGGGAGATGCCGTCGCTTCATGTGTGCGGTCTCGGGTGGCGAGGAACGCGGCGCGGCGGGAAGCCATCGCTTCCTTACCAGTTACCGTGTGTCGCGGTGCCATGGGCGACGCCTGGAGAGAGCTCTGGGACGGAGGGGCTGGGCAGCCGTACAGTGTGGTGGTATTCAAGAGCTCAACCACAAATGACAACAGAAATTTGGATTCCCTTACAATTTTGCTCGTTCATTATCGCACACGGTTCATCTCCGTTGCTTGCGGAAACATTGTGCTTTGAGCCTATTGTGTGTTAGGTTATGATTGGCCGGAACCCTAGCCACGCAGATCAGGCGTGTGCACCGTTGGATGCGCCGCGATCGAACGTCAATCCACGTTCCTCACATCACACCCGTGCACATGTAGCTGGATTCGATTTATATGCGCTAAATTCCTAGAAAATGCACATAATCTCCTAAATATGGTAAATGAGCCCGAAAAATGCCAAATTTGAACGCGGTGATTTGCAGGGTGTATGTTCGTCGTAGAAACAATTCCAGGGCAAAGAATGAAGCAAATTTGGATTCCCCTTCAATATTGAGGATTTCCCTTTCGAAAGCATTGAACTTCCTCGATGATGTTCGATTTATGAAGGGCGTGCATGACAACATAAGCCAAACCTTCTCAAATTTTTAGCAGGGCATGGTGAGGTCATACCATGGCACCATGCCAGGCGTCATGTTTTTAAGCATTTATTTCATTTTTTCTATTGTTGAAAACCCAACAAACAAACATTTGTGGTTGATTATTGCCACACATTTCATCGAAATATCTATCCATTCCTTGTAAAAGGCATGAGAATTTACTAAATGGCACGAGCATGGTTTTCTAGGCTGTTCTTGTCGACCCTTTCATGCATCGATTGTTTGAACTTGCATTATGCGTATTAATGCCTAGGAATGCACATAATCCCCTAAATATGGCAAATGAAGCCGGAAAAGTGCCAAATTTGAACACGGTGATTTGCAGGTTGTATGTTCATCGTAGAAAAAAACTCGTGGACAAAGGACAAAGGAAATTTGGACCCCCTTCAATCTTGGTGATTTCCCCCTTGAAACCATGAAACTTCGTCGGTGATGGTTCAATTTATGAAAGGCGCGCATCACGACATAAGGAAAACATTCTCCAATTTTTACTAGGGCATGGTGAGGCCATACCATGGCACCATGCCAGGCGTCATGTTTTCCAACCATGTGTTTCATTTTTTGTATAGTTGTTAACCGAGTAAACGACGCATTTATGGTTGACTATTGCCACACATTTCCTTGAATATCTGCCCATTCCTAGTAAAAGGCATGAGAATGTGCTAAATAACACGAGCATGGTTTTCCAAACCGTTCTTGTGCACCTTTTCATGCACCGACTCTTTGAATTTGAATTATGTCCATTAATGCCTAGATAATGCACATAATCCCCTAAATATTGGAAATGAGCCCGGAAAAATGTCAAATTTGAACACGTTGCATTTGAGGCGGTATGTTGATCGTTGGAAAAAAATTGAATGACAAACTAGGATGGAAATTTGGATTCCCCTTCAATCTTGGGGATTTTCCCTCTCGAAAGCATGGAACTTCCTCGGTGATGGTTCGATTTATGAAGGGCGTGCATGACGACATAAGCCTAACCTTCTCAAATTTTTACCTGGGCATGGTGAGGTCATACAATGGCACCATGCCAGGCGTCATGTTTTTTAAGAATTTATTTCATTTTTTCTATAGTTGAAAACCCAACAAACAAACATTTGTGGTTGACTATTGCCACACATTTCAATGAAATATCTATCCATTATTCCTTGTGAAAGGCATGGGAATTTACTAAATGCTACGAGCATGGTTTTCTAGGCCTTTCTTGTGGACCCTTTCATGCATCGATTGTTTGAAATTGAATTATGCGCATTAATGCCTAGGAAATGCACATAATCACCTAAATATGCCAAATGAACCCGGAAAAGAGCCAAATTTGAACATGGTGATTTGCAAGTTGTATGCTCATCATAGAAAAAAACTCGTGGACAAAGGACAAAGGAAATTTGGACCCCCCTCCTTCAATCTTGGTGATTTCCCCCTTGAAACCATGAAACTTCCTTGGTGATGGTTCGATTTATGAAAAGCGCGAATCACGACATAAGGAAAACATTCTTGAATTTTTACCAGGGCATGGTGAGGCCATACCATGGCACCACACCAGGTGTCATGTTTTCCGACCATGTGTTTCATTTTTTCTATAGTTGTTAACCGAGTAAACGACGCGTTTATGGTTGACTATTGCCACACATTTCCTTGAAATATCTACCCATTCCTTGTAAAAGGCATGAGAATGTACTAAATAACACGAGCATGGTTTTCCAGACCGTTCTTGTGCACCTTTTCATGCACCGACTGTTCGAATTTGAATTATGTCCATTTAATGCCTAGAAAATGCACATAATCCCCTAAATATGGTAAATGAGCCCGGAAAAATGTCAAATTTGAACACGTTGCATTTGAGGCGGTATGTTGATCGTTGGAAAAAACTGAATGTCAAACTAGGACGGAAATTTAGATTCCCCTTCAATGTTGGTGATTTTCCTCTCGAAAGCATTGAACTTCCTTGGTGATGGTTCGATTATGATGGGCGTGCATGACGACATTAGCCAAACCTTCTCAATCTTTTACCAGGGCATGGTGAGGTCATACCATGGCACCATGCCAGGCGTCATGTTTTTTAAGCATTTATTTCATTTTTTATATAGTTTAAAACCCAACAAACAAACATTTGTGGTTCACTATTGCCACATATTTCAACGAAATATCTATCCATTATTCTTTGTGAAAGGTATGGGAATTTACTAAATGGCACGAGCATGGTTTTCCAGGCCGTTCTTGTGGACCATTTCATGCATCGATTGTTTGAACTTGAATTATGCGCATTAATGCCTAGGAAATGCACATAATCCCCTAAATACGGCAAATGAACCTGGAAAAGTGCCAAATTTGAACACGGTGATTTGCAGGTTGTATGTTCATCATAGAAAAAACTCGTGGACAAAGGACAAAGGAAATTTGGATCCCCCTTCAATCTTGGTGATTTCCCCCTCGAAACCATGAAACTTCCTTGGAGGATGGTTCATTTTATGAAAGGCGCGCATGACGACATTTTTACCAGGGCACGGTGAGGTCATACCATGGCACCACGCCAGGCGTCATGTTTTTCCAAGAATGTATTTCATTTTTGTATAGTTGTTAACCCAGTAAACGACGCGTTTATGGTTGACTGTTGCCACACATTTCCTTGAAATATCTGCCATTTCCTTGGAAAAGGCATGAGAATGTACTAAATAGCACGAGCATGGTTTTCCAGACCATTCTTGTGCACCTTTTCATGCACCGATTGTTCAAATTTGAATTATGTGCATAATTAATGCCTAAAAAATGCACACAATCCCCTAAATATGGTAAATGAGTTCGGATAAATGCCAAATTTGAACACATTACATTAGAGGCGGTATGTTGATCGTTGGAAAAAAACTGAATGACAAAATAGGACGAAAATTTGGATTCCCCTTCAATCTTGGTGATTTCCCTCTCAAAAGCATTGAAGTTCCTCGGTGATGGTTCGATTTATGAAGGGCGTGCATGACGACATTGTAACGCCCACGATGCGGCTATATCTCCCACGTGTCGAGGCACGACTTAGAGGCATTACCGCATAGTGGTTTTGTCGCAAGAAGGGTCATCTTCACACAATCCCATGTAATGAACAAGAATGGGATAAAGAGTTGGCTTACAATCGCCACTTCACACAATACATAAATATAATTCATACATCATCCAAAATACAAACATATAGACCGACTACGGTCAAGATCCAGATGAAAATAAGACAACCCCAAATGCTAGATCCCCGATCGTCCCAACTGGGCTCCACTACTGATCATCAGGAAAAGACACATAGTAACGACCACGTTCCTCGTCGAACTCCCACTTGAGATCGACCCCATCATCTGCACTGGCATCGTCGGCACCTGCAACTGTTTTGGTAGAATCTGTGAGTCACGAGGACTCAGCAATCTCACACCCGCGAGATCAAGACTATTTAAGCTTGTAGGAAAAGATGGTGTAATGAGGTGGAGCTGCAGCGGCAAAAGCATATATGGTGGCTAACTTGCGCAAATGAGAGCGAGAAGAGAAGCAACGGAACGGTCGTCATCTAGCAATGACCAAGAAGTGATCCTGAACTCCTACTTACGTCATACATAACTCAGACCGTGTTCACTTCCCGGACTCCGCCGAGAAGAGACCATCACGGCTACACACACAGTTGATGTATTTTAACTGGGTCAAGTGACAAGTTCTCTACAACTGGACATTAAAAACTTCCCATCTGCCTCATAACTGCGGGCACGGCTTTCGAAAGATAATACCCTACAGGGGTGTCCCAACTTAGCCCATCATAAGCTCTCACGGTCAACGAAGGATAAACCATCTCCCGAAAAGGCCCGATCAGTCTCGGAATCCCGGTTTACAAGACATTTCGACAATGGTAAAACAAGACCAGCAAAGCCGCCTGAATGTGCCGACAAATCCCGATAGGAGCTGCACATATCTCGTTCTTAGGGCACACCGGATGAGCAGTCCGTACAACTAAAACCAATCCTCGAGTTTCCCCAAGGTGGCGCTGCAAAGGGATCTAGTTTGGACCAGCACTCAGAGGAACACTGGCCCGTGGGTTTAAAATAAAAATGACCCTCGGGCTCTAGAAAACCCGGGGGAAAAAGGCTTAGGTGGCAAATGGTAAAACCAAGGTTGTGCCTTGCTGGAGGAGTTTTATTCAAGGCGAATTGTCAAGGGGGTCCCATAAATCACCCGACCGCGTAAGGAACGCAAACTCAAGGAACATAATCCCGGTATAACATAAACTAGGGCGGCAAGAGTGGAACAAAACACCAGGCATAAGGCCGAGCCTTCCACCCTTTACCAAATATATATAGATGAATTAATTAAATAAGAGATATTGTGATATCCCAACATATCCATGTTCCGACATGGAACAAACTTCAACTTCACCTGCAACCAGCAACGCTATAAGAAGGGCTGAGCAAAAGCGGTAACTTAGCCAAACAACGGTTTGCTAGGAAAGGATGGTTAGAGGCTGACATGGCAATATGGGAGACATGATATAGCAAGTGATAGGTAGCGCAGCATGGCAATAGAACGAACAACTGGCAAAGCAAAGATAGAAGTGATTTCGAGGGGTGGTCATCTTGCCTGCAAGGTTCTCAGAGTTGTCGAAAGCTTGATCCTCGTAAGCGTACTCAACAGGTTCCTCGTTCACGAACTCGTCTCCCGGCTCTACCCAAGACAAGAACACAAGCAACGGAACCACAATCAATCACGAGAAATGCACAAGCAACATGATGCAAAACATGTATGATATGCGAGATATGATATGCGATGCATATGCGTGCTCCGGAAGGAAAATGATGAACAAGGCAGTAACTTGGCAAACCAAGCATGCCACTGGAAATATGAGATGATTTCGGTAGAAATCGATATAAAGATCACCAAAAACGGATGCACGGTTTGCAAATGGCAAGCAAAACAAGAATGACACGAATCTGCGATAAACAGCATGATAGCACTTAAAATGCAACAAGCAACAATGCTACAGCACTCCAACATAGCAACAAAGCATATGGCAGTAATCTACAGGAGATTCTTGACAAAAGATGAACACTGAGCTACGGCTAGTTCACAACATAACAAGCTCAAACAAGCATGGCTAGCCGTTAAATGCATGGCTAGTTCACAAATGGACTTTGCGGATGCCCGGTTAACCGTTGGAGTACCAAACGACCTCCAAACGGAACGAAACTTGAACGGTGGTCTCCCGGTGGTATACCAAGGCCACTTGACAAGCCTCGGTCCATTCCGAGAATGTTTGACACCCGCTCACGAAAGAAAACAAGAGGGGTGCACCGGAGGAGATGGGAGCGCCGGATTGCAAAACGGACAACGGGGAAAATGCTCGGATGCAAGAGACGAACACGTATGCAAATGCAATGCACATGATGCCATGATATGAAATGCGTGACAAGAAGAAAGTGCAAAACGAAAGACAAAACCCGACCATGGAGGGAATATCATAACACATAGCCGAAAATGGCAAGAGTTGGAGTACAAATAAAAGTTACATGCGGGGCATTACAACACTCCACCACTACGAGAGGATCTCGTCCCGAGATGTAGGACTGAAAGAACTCCGGATATTCGAAACGGAGATGGTCCTCGCGTTCCCAGGTGGCTTCCCGGTCGGAATGGTGCGACCACTTCACTTTCAGGAATTTGATTGACTTGTTGCGAGTCTTGCGCTCAGTTTCTTCAAGAATAGCAACGGGGTGCTCATGATAAGACAAATCTTCTTGAAGGTCAATCTCTTCGAAGTTGATAGTGCGCCCAGGCGCCTTGAAGCACTTGCGGAGCTGTGACATGTGGAACACATCATGCACGTTCGCGAAGTTGGAAGGAAGCTCAAGTTGATAGGCGAGGTCGCCTCTTTTGCCAATGATCTTGAAAGGACCCACGTATCTAGGGGCAAGCTTCCCTTTGATACTGAAACGACGAGTGCCTTTCATTGGAGAGACGCGGAGGTTGACATGGTCTCCGATCTCAAAAGCCAAATCACGGTGCTTACTATCATAGTAACTCTTCTGGCGCGATTGCGCGGCTTTGAGATTATCACGGATGACTTTGCACATTTCTTCAGCTTCAGTGATTAAGTCATTGCCAAGAAGTTGGCGTTCACTAGTCTCTGTCCTAAGGTAGCGAAATTCCTTGTTGGGTAAGTTCCGACCCGCACGAAAGGCGTAACGATCTGGGCACTGTCTCGGAGAGATCTGACCAATTGAGAGGAGTACGGCACTTTCTGCCATAGAGAATCTCGAATGGGGCCTTGCCCGAACTCGCTTGGAAGCTGTTGTTGTAGGAGAATTCAGCATATGGAATGCAATCTTCCCATTTCATGCCAAAGGAAATGACACAAGCCCTGAGCATATCTTCAAGAATTTGATTGACTTGCTCGACTTGGCCACTAGTTTGAGGATGGAAAGCTGTGATGAAGCGAATGTTTGTGCGCATGGCCTTCTGGAAGGAGTCCTAGAACTTAGAGGTGAAGATGCTTCCACGATCTGAAGAAATCAATTGTGGAATGCCGTTCAAGGAGACAATTATGGAGGTGTAAAGCTCTGCCAACTGAGCTGCTGTGATGGATTCTTTGATTGGAAGGAAATGAGCCACTTTAGAAAGCTTGTCGATGACAACGAAGATAGCATCATTTCCGCGCTTGGACTTTGGAAATCCAGTCACGAAGTCCATTTCGATATGATCAAACTTCCATTCTGAGATAGCAAGAGGTTGGAGGAGACCAGCTGGTCGTTGGTGTTCTGCTTTCACTCTTCGACAGACATCACATTCATTCACGAACTGAGCAATTTCTCGCTTCATTCGAGTCCACCAATACGACTGCTTGAGGTCCTGGTACATCTTCGTACTTCCAGGATGAATGGAAAGAAGAGAATTGTGCGCCTCGTTCATTATGACTTTCCTTAGATCACCTTTGGGAACCACAATCCGGTCCTCGAAGAATAAAGTGTCTCTGTCATCAATGCGATAGCACTTGTATTTGGAAAGGCCCTTGTCGATACCACGTTTCACCTTCTTCACCATGGCATCAAGGAGTTGTGCCTCACGAATTTGATCTTCCAAAGTAGGAGAGACTAAGAGGTTGGCAAGAAAGCCTTGAGGAACAACTTCGAGATTCAGCTTGCGGAAAGCTTCACAAAGATCCGGTTGGAAAGGCTTGAGAATTAAGCTGTTGCAATAAGCCTTCCTGCTTAAAGCATCTGCAATGACATTTCCCTTGCCTGGAGTATATTCAATACTCGGATTGTGCTCTTGAATCATTTCGACCCATCGAGTCTGCCTGAGGTTGAGGTTGGGCTGAGTGAAGATATACTTGAGACTCTTGTGATCGGTGAATATGTCCACTTGTCTTCCAAACAAGAGATGTCTCCACGTTATTAATGCATGGACAACTGCCGCCAACTCAAGATCGTGAGTGGGGTAGTTCTTCTCATTGGGCTTCAACTGACGAGAGGTATAGGCCACAACTTTATTCTCTTGCATTAACACAGCACCGAGACCTTGGAGAGAAGCATCACAGAAAACTTCAAATGGCTTGGATTCATCAGGAGGAGTCAAGACAGGAGCTGTGACTAGTTTCTCTTTGAGGGTGTTGAAAGCAACGTCACACTCAGGAGACCAGACATACTTCACATGCTTCTGGAGGAGGTTGGAAAGAGGCTTTGCAATCTTGGAGAAATTCTCAACGAATCTTCGGCAATAGCTTGCAAGACCAAGAAAACTGCGAAGCTGCTTGACATTCTGAGGAGGTTCCCAATTCACAATTGCGGACACCTTCTCGGGATTAACAGCGATGCCCTTGGCAGAGATGATGTGACCAAGGAAAAGAACTTCATCAAGCCAAAACTCACATTTTGAGAACTTCGCATAGAATTTATACTCTCTGAGCTTGTCGAGCACCAATCGCAAATGTTTGGCATGGTCCTTCTTATTCTTGGAGAAGACCAAGATATCATCGAGATACACCAGGACGAATTCATTGGTATAGGGGTTGAAGATGAAATTCATCATCCGAGAGAAAACTGGAGGAGCATTGACAAGGCCGAAAGACACGACAGTATATTCATAACAACCAAAACTTGTTCTAAATGCTGTCTTGGGAATATCTTCGTCACGAATGCGAATCTGATGATAACCCATACGAAGGTCAAGCTTGGAGAATACTTTAGCACCTTTGAGTTGCTCGAATAGCTCATTGATGTTGGGAAGTGGATACTTGTTCTTGATTGTCTTCTTGTCCAATGGACGGTAATCGGCACAAAGTCGGTCCGTGCCATCCTTCTTCTTTACAAAAAGAACACCACAACCCCATGAAGATGAACTTGGTCTGATCAAACCCAGACGCTCTTGTTCATCGAGCTGTTTCTTCAATTCCTTCAGCTCGTTGGGTCCAAGCTTGTATGGACGCTTGCAAACGGGTTCAGTGTCGGGCTCAAGTTCGATAACGAACTCAACTGGCCGGTGAGGAGGCATACCCGGACGCTCTTCTGGAAAGACATGTTGATACTCACAAACGACTGGAATTTGAGAGATGGCATTCAATTCGCCCTTCTCATTCAGAGAAAATAACCGAATGGTTTCATCACGAGCGGCATAAATAATCACATCCTCAGAAGAGTGTGTCAATTGAATTTCCCTGGCAGCACAATCAAGTTGAGACTTGTGCTTAGAAAGCCAGTCCATCCCGAGAATTAGATCAATATCCGAGTCACCAAGAACAATTGGAGAAGACAGAAATTCATAGTCGCCCATCTTGATTGCGGAATCCCGAACGAATGCTCGAGAAGTCAGTTGTCGAGCCGGAGAAACAATAGACAGAGGACTCGGCAATACTTCAGTAACCAGATCATGCATAGCCACAAAAGGTCTAGAAATGAAAGAATGCGATGCACCAGTATCAAAAAGAACTTTTGCAGGAATATCATTAACTGAGAGATTACCCATTATCACATCAGTAGATTCCTCCGCTTGAGCTGCATTCATCATGTTCACCTTTGCAGACTTTGGATTATGCTTGACCACTGCATTGCTGGAAGATCTGACAGGAGGAGGAGGCGGAAGGCGCCTTTGGTTGAAGCACTTGTTAGCATAGTGACCTTTCTGCTGACACTTGTTGCAAGTCACCTCTGAGAGTGGACGGTGATAAGGAGCATTGGACTTTGGAGCTTGATTCTGAGACTTGTTCTGATAGCCAGAGTTGGAAGAGTTGGAAGAACCATGGCCACCTTTGTTCTTCTGCTGGTAAGGCTGACGAAATGGAGGAGGAGGAGGCAACCAGAACTTCTGTTGCTTACCTGCCACAAGTGAGGAAGAAGAAGACTGAACTGCGTCTCTGACTCTCTTCTTAGAAGCCTCACACTTGAGCAGAGCAGCCTCTTGCTTCAGTGCCATATTGTAGAATTGATCAAACTGAGTAGGCTCAACAAGAACGAGAGCTAACTGCAGATCCTCTCTAAGGCCACCTCTGAAATGATAGATCATACTCTTTTCATCAGGAACGTCTTGTTTAGCGAAGCGAGCAAGTTTCTGAAACTGGATGTTGTATTGATACACAGACATGTTGCCTTGCTTGAGATTGCGGAACTCCTCACGCTTGCTCTCAACAACACTTTGTGGAATGTGGTGCGCTTTGAAATCCCGACAGAAGTCAGCCCAAGTGATCACACGACCTCCTCTGGAATCTTTGTATTGCTGAAACCAATCAGCAGCTTGGTCCTTGAGCTGAAAAGAAGCGAACTTGACATAGTCCTCAGGCCTGACATTGCTACATTCAAAATGCTTGTTGATGTCCACGAGCCAATCATCGGCATCCGTGGCCTCGGCACAGTAGCTGAAAGACTTGGGCTGATTTGCGAGAAACTGGTTGAGAGTAGCGAAGTGAGGCTGATTGTTGCCTTGACCTTGATTGCCTTGCCCTTGGGTGCGTTCTTGCAAGAGTTGCAGAATCATCTGAGCATTGGCGTTGGTGGCTGCCATGATAGCTTGCCATGCCTCCAGAGGCAGAGCTGGTGGCGGAGGGTTCGCTTGACTCCCTTCATTGCGATCCGGATTCTGACGCGTTGGCGGAGCCATCCTGAAGAGGGTGACATCCGTTAGCATCTTGATAGACAAATAGATAAGTAGAATCAACGGATAGAAATTGCAACATATAGTCTTCACAATAAACATTCGAACGAAGATGAACGAATGAATTCCATAGTAAATCATCACACTTCCATAAGTTGAGAAGCCACATAGAAAAAGATATGGAATCAACATATGCCTTCGAAGCAACTCGAATATCACAATTGAAAACAAAACAAAGTATTGGCTTGTAGAATAAGCCGGAACAAACATATGATAGAGATTTCGTCCGAAGTTTTCATGGTGGGGCCCACACGGGCTCAATCGTACAACACCATCATGTACAAGGCTATGCACATGACATACGAAGCGTCCCCGAGTCGGCATAGCCAAGGACTCTTTAAGACACTACGAGACCACTGTAAAACCAACCGTGTACAGGCGGACCACTAGACGTCGAACCCCAATCTCATATCATGCGTCTGTCGGAAAGATATCCTAAGGCTACTTGAATTCCCACTTATAAACTCCCGAAACTTTCTGGTTACGCAATCTGGTGTTGGGGATACAGGGGACACAAAATATATCACCCAAACTAGCAATCCCTAGATCCAGCTATATCCGTCCGTCAACACATAACCAAGAAACCTTCGGAAATCGTTTACCTCAACCTTCGAAAAGCATCCGTTATACAAGTTATGGCAATACTCCCGAACTCCCGCCCCAGTACTGGGTGGTGTCGAGGTGATCTCACCAACAACTGCATAAAAGAGATTTCGATGTCGGCGAAACTCAGGTATTCCAGAACTGCAACGATAAAATTGTGACGACAACACCTCGGAGCTCAACTCCCCGGGACACTGCCACAACCCCTAAATGTCAGGAGGCACCAAGAACAATGTTCTCGTCACAAAACCATCGGAACGATTCTAAGATACCCGTGTGATCCTAAATTATTTTTTTGTGAAATTTGAGGAGAGAAGAGTCAAAACTTCTACGTCAGGAGACCTCACCAGAGCGACGAAGGGACTGAGGAGTAAAAAGAATCCTACTCTCCGATATATATAATCCTAAGACTCAAAACATTTTTGTTCTAGACTCAACAACGCCAGCGATTCGATCAAGCAGGGGGCTCCTAAGTCGGGGATGAGTCTGATTACCAACTTGTAACGCCCACGATGCGGCTATATCTCCCACGTGTCGAGGCACGACTTAGAGGCATAACCGCATAGTGGTTTTGTCGCAAGAATGGTCATCTTCACAAAATCCCATGTAATGAACAAGAATGGGATAAAGAGTTGGCTTACAATCGCCACTTCACACAATACATAAATATAATTCATACATCATCCAAAATACAAACATATAGACCGACTACGGTCAAGATCCAGATGAAAATAAGACAACCCCAAATGCTAGATCCCCGATCGTCCCAACTGGGCTCCACTACTGATCATCAGGAAAAGACACATAGTAACGACCACGTTCCTCGTCGAACTCCCACTTGAGATCGACCCCATCATCTGCACTGGCATCGTCGGCACCTGCAACTGTTTTGGTAGAATCTGTGAGTCACGAGGACTCAGCAATCTCACACCCGCGAGATCAAGACTATTTAAGCTTGTAGGAAAAGATGGTGTAATGAGGTGGAGCTGCAGCGGCAAAAGCATATATGGTGGCTAACTTGCGCAAATGGGAGCGAGAAGAGAAGCAACGGAACGGTCGTCATCTAGCAATGACCAAGAAGTGATCCTGAACTCCTACTTACGTCATACATAACTCAGACCGTGTTCATTTCCCGGACTCCGCCGAGAAGAGACCATCACGGCTACACACACAGTTGATGTATTTTAACTGGGTCAAGTGACAAGTTCTCTACAACCGGACATTAACAATTTCCCATCTGCCTCATAACCGCGGGCACGGCTTTCGAAAGATAATACCCTGCAGGGGTGTCCCAACTTAGCCCATCATAAGCTCTCATGGTCAACGAAGGATAAACCATCCCCGGAAAGGCCCGATCAGTCTCCGAATCCCGGTTTACAAGACATTTCGACAATGGTAAAACAAGACCAGCAAAGCCGCCCGAATGTGCCGACAAATCCCGATAGGAGCTGCACATATCTCGTTCTCAGGGCACACCGGATGAGCAGTCCGTCCAACTAAAACCAATCCTCGAGTTTCCCCAAGGTGGCGCTGCAAAGGGCTCTAGTTTGGACCAGCACTCAGAGGAACACTGGCCCGGGGGTTTAAAATAAAGATGACCCTCGGGCTCTAGAAAACCCGGGGGAAAAAGGCTTAGGTGGCAAATGGTAAAACCAAGGTTGGGCCTTGCTGGAGGAGTTTTCTAGAGCCCGAGGGGGTCCCATAAATCACCCGACCGCGTAAGGAACGCAAACTCAAGGAACATAATCCCGGTATAACAGAAACTAGGGCGGCAAGAGTGGAACAAAACACCAGGCATAAGGCCGAGCCTTCCACCCTTTACCAAATATATATAGATGCATTAATTAAATAAGAGATATTGTGATATCCCAACATATCCATGTTCCGACATGGAACAAACTTCAACTTCACCTGCAACCAGCAACGCTATAAGAAGGGCTGAGCAAAAGCGGTAACTTAGCCAAACAACGGTTTGCTAGGAAAGGATGGTTAGAGGCTGACATGGCAATATGGGAGACATGATATAGCAAGTGATAGGTAGCACAGCATGGCAATAGAACGAACAACTGGCAAAGCAAAGATAGAAGTGATTTCGAGGGGTGGTCATCTTGCCTGCAAGGTTCTCAGAGTTGTCGAAAGCTTGATCCTCGTAAGCGTACTCAACATGTTCCTCGTTCACGAATTTGTCTCCCGGCTCTACCCAAGACAAGAACACAAGCAACGGAACCACAATCAATCACGAGAAATGCACAAGCAACATGATGCAAAACATGTATGATATGCGAGATATGATATGCGATGCATATGCGTGCTCCGGAAGGAAAATGATGAACAAGGCAGTAACTTGGCAAACCAAGCATGCCACTGGAAAGATGAGATGATTTCGGTCGAAATCGATATAAAGATCACCGGAAACGGATGCACGGTTTGCAAATGGCAAGCAAAACAAGAATGACACGAATCTGCGATAAACAGCATGATAGCACTTAAAATGCAACAAGCAACAATGCTACAGCACTCCAACATAGCAACAAAGCATATGGCAGTAATCTACAGGAGATTTTTGACAAAAGATGAACACTGAGCTATGGCTATTTCACAACATAACAAGCTCAAACAAGCATGGCAATAGTGCAAAAGATAACAGGTTCACAGACTTGGTGAAATTACTGGACATGGCAGAAAACAGCATCAGGTACCAATGTTCAGAGCACAAAATCAATATGCTAGACGAACCTAACATAGCAAAAAAAGGCATGGCAGTGTTCTACTAAATGCATATAACAAAAGTCCCTTACTGACTATAAGCCAAAAAGGACCAGATGATATGATCACAACCTTGTAAACATAGCAAGTTTTGTTATCAGGTTTCAGACTTGGCAGAAAAACAGAGCATGGCAGAAACAATAATATGAGGGCATCTTGGTGTGCTTGGTGCACTCACCACAAGGAAGTGCATGACAAAACAAGTATACCTACAGCAAGATGGCATGTTTATGAAGCTATCCAAGGCAAGAAAAAAAATCATAGCATGTATGGAACAACTACAACAAGCTTGCAAAAATGAATATCATGTTAAGAATCTGCCAGAAATATTTTATAGCAAAAGTAGAGTAAGATTGAGTCATTCTATTGCACTCCATAATTGCAAAAAAGGGCAGGAATGGAGCAATTACAACAATATCTACAAAACATCCTTACTGAACATCTCCAAAATATGCATGGATCTCTCTGTAGCATCAAGTTTACATGGCAACAAAATAGCAGCAGACAATGACTTAGTTTGCATGCTTGTGCTAGTCATCACAGAGATCACACAAATACATGGAATACACCACTGGAAAGATGAAATGGCATACAACAAAACACATGTAGAGCTCATGCCCATAAGATGCACAGATTAAATGATACAAAAATAACAAATCTCCAAGTTCTGATAAGAACCAGCAGATAACAGCAACTAACACTCTTGCAACAGAGATTTGGGCATCAAGATGGCCTCTAATGAACAAGGTAAAATTGAACAAAATGTAGAGCATCACGAGACGAACAATTTGACATATTACACGCGCCAAACGGAGCTATATGCAGAGAGTTATGCAATGATGAATATGTGCACATGCTGAGAGAAATCAATGACTTAGAAGAAAAACGGGGGTTCGGGAAAAGTCAACCGTCGTTCTTCCCGATCCAGATCGGGCTCAGGCTCGACGGGGCTTCGGCCGGGGATGTCGCCGGAGGAGAGGACGGCGAGGCGATAGGCCGGAGGAGAGGAGGAGGGAGGCCGGGGACGCGGGACGCGGTCGCCGGCGAGCGGCGGCGCGGCGGCCGGCGAGGAGGCGACGCGGGCGGGCGCGGGGGCGGTGCGGAGGCCAGGCGGCGAGGCGGTGGGCGGTGGGCGGCGGCCGGCGCGGGCAGGCGGCGGCGCACGGGAGCGGGGGAGCGGCGCGGCGGCGAACGGGCTCGCGGGCCGGCGGCGGGCCTTGCGGGCCGGCGGCGGGGTGACGTGTTGGCGCGGGATTCGTCGGTGGGCGGCGGTGGACGCGTCCGGCTCCGCCCGGACGTGTCAGGCGGCGGAGAGGGAGCGGGTCTAGGGTTTGATCTGCGTGCATTTTTCGGGAGAGATGCATATAAATAGGTAGAGGGAGCTAGGAGAGTCCAAATGAGGTGCGGTTTTCGCCCACACGATCGTGATCGAACGACCTAGAGCATGGAAGAGAGTTTGGTGGGTTTTGGGCTGGGTAGAGAGGGGGTTTTGCTGCACACACAAATGGACTTTGCGGATGCCCGGTTAATCATTGGAGTACCAAAGGACCTCCAAATGGAACGAAACTTGACCGGTGGTCTCCCGGTGGTATACCACGGCCACTTGACAAGCCTCGGTCCATTCCGAGAATGTTTGACACCCGCTCACGAAAGAAAACAAGAGGGGTGCACCGGAGGAGATGGGAGCGCCGGATTGCAAAACGGACAAAGGGGAAAATGCTCGGATTCAAGAGACGAACACGTATGCAAATGCAATGCACATGATGCCATGATATGACAAGAACAAAGTGCAAAACGAAAGACAAAACCCGACCACGGAGGGAATATCATAACACATAGCCGAAAATTGCAAGAGTTGGAGTACAAATATGGAAAGTTACATGCGGGGCGTTACAGACATAAATCAAACCTTCTCAACTTTTAACCAGGGCACGGTGAGGCCATACCATGGCACCATGCCAGCCGTCATGTTTTTCAACCACATATTTCATTGTTCTATAGTTGATAACCCAGTAAATGACGCGTTTGTGGTTGACTATTACCACGCATTCCATTGAAATCTCTGCCCATTCCTTGTAAAAGGATTGAGAAATTACTAAATACCACGAGTATGGTTTTTCCAGACCGTTCTTGTGCACCCTTTCATGCATCGATCGTTTGAATTTAAATTACGTGCAGTAATGCCTACAAAATGCACATAATCCCCTAAATATTGTAAATGAACCCGGAAAAGTGTCAAATTTGAACATGGTGACTAGCAGGGTTTATGCTCATCGTAGAAAGAAAACTCATGCATGAAGGACAAAGGAAATTTTGATTCCCATTCAATCTCGGTGATTTACTATCGCACACGATTCATCTTCGTCGCCTCAGCGAACCGTGTGTGTTCACTCACACATGCAAAAGGAAAAGAAAACCCTCTCCCACTTCGTCCCCACTCACTCGCCGCGGAGTCCTCCCCAACTCTGCACCCTAAGCTCGACGGTTGTTGGCGGCGGGCGTAGGTCGCGCTCCAAACGGCACCGGATTTCGCCTCCACGGCTTTCCGCTGCCTATCTGCACCGACATTCTAGACTCTAGTCGACAGGGGTTGTCTGCGGGATTGGGCCGAGGATTTTTCTCATGGAGAAGGTAATTAACTTAATTAGCAAAATATTCACTCATCTCTTATCGCAGTCCGTCCGTCGCTGTTAATCAACCGGCGAAAATCGCCGTGGAATCATTTTTGTTCTAGCTAATTCGTGGGTGTTCATTCATTTGTGCACAGTGCGAGCATAAATCGGGCAACTGTGGTCGTGGCCAGTCGGAAACGAAGTTCTATCGCACCATTCTGGATGGCTTCAGGGAGCGCTCGGTATGTTCAATCTCAACCTACCACGGTCGGCATAGCCTAAATTTGTGAACATATACCGTCTGTTGCTACATTATGTATATATTTGCATCAAATCTTTGTTACATTTCTACTTTTAATTCTATATTTTTGTACTTTACTTGCATCTATATATGGATATGTTCTATCAGTTACTCCCATATTTGCATCTTGCTCGATCATCTCAATATATCTAATTTACGATCTTAATTTTCATTTCAAGCAGTACATCCCCTGCTTTGCAAGAACAGGAGTACAAGGAAATTTCTGGCTTTACTTTGCTAGGATGTCATATTGACAACGCAACATGGATTTACAATGATGGTTAGCGTAAAACTTGATAAAGATGGTCACTCCTATTTTAATGCGTACCTTTGGAGAAAAATGTCTAAGTGTTATGAACTGAAAGCTAGCAATAAAATTCTAGTGCGTGCACCACAGCCTGGTCTAATTAACATGGATGTTTACTTCCCCAACGTCATCAGCCGATCAAAGTATGATCGAGGTTAGTGTCATTTCAACTTTCTCCATGCTGTCATATTACTATTTAAGCAACCAATTGATCACTATTTAAGCAACCAATTGTGATATCATATTCTGACTCCGCTCCTAGGCAGTAACAAATTCAGTTTACCAATTTATGCGCACTATATATTCTTCTCCCATGTTCTGAATAAATAATACCTTTCCACCTATTAAGCAGGATATGTGGGATGCATAGTGAACAATCTGTATGTTACTAAGCGTACCAAATTTCACTGGAAGGACTTGAAGCATGTCCTAAACTTTGTTGATAATCTGACAGAGATAGCACAACGTATGAATGCTGGATTTTCGATAGGATTAATTAGACCTATGGTGCACACACTGAACAAGACCAATTATGTGCACAAAGCGCTGGTAAAAAGTCTTATTTCATTCTATATATATCTTCAACGATATGTTACAATTGTTTTTTATTCTACATGTCAGCAGAAATTGCCCCCTGTAGCAGTTCCTGGATCGATTTCCCGGCGTGGTCGAATTACACTTGTGCCTGCTAATAACGCCAAAGTGATTGCAAGGTACTGCATTTCCCGCAAAAATGGAAACATTCAAATTAACAAGTCCTCGCTTCTCGTGGCAATGCATCCATATTGGAAAATTGGAGACACTGTTCTACTCCTGCTCTACCAAGGCATAGGAGGGCTCTTCCTTTTCATTGACGAGATGCCAAGTAGCCGTGATCAAGCTGCTTCCAGTGGATAGTTGTGGTTGTTGGCCCTCAGCCTCTTAAAATGTGCTAGCTGTTACTATATATGTTAAGTATGTAGATATGGACCATATGGTTGTTGGCCCTTAGCTTCTTAAAATGTGATAGTTGTTACTATGTTAAGTATGTAGATATGGACCATATGGTTGTCAAAACCGTGTTACGAAGATCCTCCTTTTGTCGAATAGTGTAACCACTATATATATGTTACTCAAATGCTATTACCCAAGTTCATAAATTTTCATGGAAAGTATTAGTATCGTACACAGTTCATTGAGTTTAAGCGTGTGCCCGATGTCCAGAAGGCATTTTCATATTAACTATCCATATTGCAAATTCATACACATGTTCACATAAGGAAACATATGTGTAACATACTAATCATCGCACACGACTACTCGCAGACGCATCGTGTGCGATACTCCTAGCCACCGCAAGCAACTAGTTTACATTTTTCAAAGTTTTTTGTACACACAGAATCACACACGAAGTAACTATATTGACCGTCTGTGTTGTAATTTCTCATCGCAAACAGTTCATCCGAGTCGACTATTTGCCACGTATCACACACATCTTGTTTACAAGACTCGTTTGTGTTCTTTTCGCTCATCGCAAACAGTTCATCCATATGAACTGTATGCTGCATATCACACACATCTTGTTAAGTTGAACCATTTCTGTTGTGTTCCCTAATCGAAAACAGTTCGTCCGAGTTAACCGTATGCTATATATCGCACACACATTGATATGGCTGCCTGTTTTTGTTGTTCTACCTCATCGCAAACAGTTCGAATGGATTTACCGTGTGTCTTGCATCGCACACACATTGTTATGGCTGCCCATTTCTGTTGTTCTGCCTCATCGCAAACAGTTTGAATGGATTAACCGTATGCCCTGCATCGCACACGCAACTGAAATCTTAACCGTGTTTGATGCATCCATCATCGCAAACGTTTTGCACCTTTTTTGACGGTTTTTTTACACCACCGTTTGCGATTATTGCATCGCACAGTTTCGGCAAAGGGTCTCTGATCGTATGCGTTAGTAGTCTCCTGCAGTAGTGCATATTGGTTATGTGAAGACATACAAGATGCACACCTCCAACATCCTTGAGAAACTCCTAATGGTGACCTTCTTCCCTTTGAGCCATCCTCACATATGCATATTGGATGGGTCATTCTTTCATTGTTGTCTCCTTATTTTCTACATGATACATCTATTAGATGGAGGAACGACATTGGAGATGAACCCTATGGACCATCAAGTTGAGGAGCGCCACGACATTGAGCTATGGTACAACACCACCCATAAGAAAATTTGCATATCATGCATGGATTGACTCACATTATGATTGCCTTGTTGCATCTTCTATTTCCATGTCATCCATGATATATGAGCTTGTGCATTTCCTTAGCAAATTTGTTGTGATCTTTCTTGATGGCATATTCATACATAATGATCAGATTACCTATCATCAATTACATGATCACATAGTCACATCAAGCACCAATTATCATGTTCATGCTTTTGATACACCATCCCATTATAACGTCATTTTGCACAATGATTGCCTTGATCACATTCACAACACCTTTGTGTGCACAACGAATGAATTTGCTCCCACGAATGCATTACATATCATCCTAGATCTTTTGGATAAGCATCATGTGTCTTGCCTCGCACAATATTTTTGAGCGAACTCATACTTCCTTGATCGATGCATTGTCCGCACTAACCATTGTATTTCCAAGTGTCCCTTGTGTTTGCTCGTTTTGCATGTATACCATCCCGGCGACATCTTGAAGTACTTGGATTGCACCATCACATACACTCCGTCCGAAAACAAGTACATCCATGCCTACCGTGTACATGGCAATACTGTTTACAATCCGAGGTCGGTTCTTTACCAAGGGGGAGGGGATGATGCGGGGCACCCCACGGTCATCTCCATGTACACCTTCATAGCACCTCAAGCCCCAAGTGGACCTACCGGACTTAAGGTGAACCCGCTCCTTTCAAGATTTACATGAAGATCCATTGGACTTGGTTGCTACCTCACCATGGATTGTTGTGCATCATTAGGTACGAGGGTGACCGCCACCAAACAGCTAGGAAGCTTCACGGAGGCCAAGGAGAACGACCCCAAGTCTGCAGAGAGGAGGAAGGAACCCAATAGGACCTGGACCAGAAGTCCCAGGCGACTGAGGGAGTCCTGGATCAAGGGGTCCTCGGGTGTCCGGCCTGTTGGACATGGGCCGGACTAATGGGCTGTGAAGATACGAGACCGAGGACCCCCTACCCGAGATCCGCCGGTTTTGACACCAACATTGGTGCTTTCATTGAGAGTTCCACTGTGTCGTCCCCAAAAGGTTTGATGGCCCTTCAATCATCCACCACAACGCTGTCTAAGGAGAGGTCTTCCTCCCCGGACAGATCTTCGTGTTCGGCGGCTTCGCACTGCGGGCCAACTCGCTTGGCCATCTGGAGCAGATCGATAGCTACGCCCCTAGCCGTCAGGTCAGATTCGGGAGCTTGAACTACGTCGCGGATATCCACGGAGACTTGATCTTTGAAGGATTCGAGACCACGGCAGTCGCTCCCCGTCACCACAATGAACATGACTTAAATCTGTCATCGGGCCATGCACAGGAAATTGCACCTGTAACCGCCCTGGCCTTAGATCCGGAGCAGATCGCGCCATCCGAGGACGGGAAGCTCAACCCCGCCATGGAAGCCGCAGATTCCACGGCGTTGGAGCCGCACACAGACCTAACCTCGGGTGATGTCTGTGTCACGGGAACCTCGGACTCGTTTCCGGCTATAAGTTCCGAACCATGTGCGTCCGCGTATGTCGAGCAAGCTCGGTCATTGATCGCCGAATTCAGCACCGTGGATATCTTCTGGCACTTGCCTTTAGGCGACGTGCTGAACTCATTAAAAAATCTATCCTTAGCGGGGGATTCACAGCCGAACTATATCCAGTTCGAACTGGAAGCTGATGACGGGGAATTTCGCTTCCCACCTGCCACCCACTTCATAGCCACTGTCAAAGACTTAACCGACATGCTCGATTACGGCTCTGAAGACATCAACGGTATGGACGACGATGCAGATGAGGAGCATGGCCAAAACACGCCATTTAACGGACGCTTGACGACCACTTCTTCGTACGACGTGTACATGGTGGATACACCTAAAGAACCTAACGACGACGACAAAGAAGATCCTGTGACACCCAAAGAATTTTTTTTGGTTTTATCAAAATCTTTTATTTGATTTGAGGAGGGTATTTAAATTTTCTTCTAAAGAACTCTCCCTCTCAAAAATCTCCTTTTTATGACAAGTGTTTGTTTGGTTTCACCCTAGACTTGATTGTTGGTCTTGGAGGTTTTTCATCCCATGTTGGCTCAAGGGTTTTTCATTTGGAAAAATATTTTTGAAAATCTTTTAAATAATCCTATGGCATTTGGAGTGATCTTTTCCCCTTTCAAAAAATCCCTCTTGCCATGACCCAAGTGGAAATCCCCTCCCAAAAGCCTTTCCCCATCTTTGGATCATGATATACTTCAAATCCAGCAGTTTGAACCTCCCCATAAATTTTCTTCCATTTAATTCTTATCAAAAATAATTTCTGCCCTCTACTTTGGCTCTTGGAGATTTACAAAGGAACTACCCTTTCTACTTTGAGTTCTGCCTCCAAACCAATTTCCCTAGCTAGTCCTTAGAGCCCTCAACCAAGATCCATGAAGATCCACTGGTCTCCAGTTCAAATATTTCAAATTGTACTTGCTGCAAGTTTGGACCTTATTTACCAAATTTGATGAAATTCATTTGTTTTCTCCTCCCAAAAATCTGAGAAAATTCAGGCAGCCTCTGGATGCATTGAGAGGTCATCTCACCAAGTCCCAGCTCCAGAAAAAAATTTCTTCATGCCAAATCATTTCGTCGAACACCTGATGGACATTGTTGCTGTCAATGTTCAGAGTTCAGTTAAACAGTTTCAGTAACCACTGTCGTTTTCTTCAGAGCTCGTTCTCGATCTCGCCAGTACCCCAGTGGCGCCTTGCTCCCTGTTCCCTCCTTCTTATCCCCTGCGCCGCACGATCGCCTGGAGGTTTGCGGGCGTCGGCGACGAGCAGGAGGAGGTGTGCCACCCCTGACCGACGGTAGCAGCGGCTTTGCGGCTGCCAGAGAGAGGCGCAGCATTGGACGGCGCCGTCCAGTGCCGCCCAAGCCACCGGAGGCCACCGCGTGGCCATCCACTCACCCGTGCACGCTGCCATCCGTCGTCGTGATCTGCTAGGCGCGGAGCGCGCTGTCTGCCGCCGCCGTGCCTGTATGGCCGCCCCGTCGAGGACCAGCGCATTACGCCTAGCCCGACCGAAGCTTAGCGGGGGAACGGCACCAGCGATCCTCCCTGATGGTGCCTAGCCGCCTAAACCCCCTTCCCAACCCCTGCCTCGCCGTAATCGCTCGCCGGAGCTACCCCGTTCACAGCCACCCCCTTGGATCGCCTATAAAAGGAGGCCCCGAGCTTGAACTCGAACCCACACCACCTCTGCACACCACCAATACCACGCCAAGCCACTGGGAGAGCCCCGAGGGAGCCTTCTTCCCCAACTCCGGCCGCCTCGACCCGCCACGGGATCCAGCTCGATTCACCCCCGTGCGTGCACCTCTACCTCTCAGCTCTTGCCAGTAGCTTCCTAATGCATCCAATCTTCTGACCCACGCTTCAATTTGGAGTTTGCAGCACCCACCGGAGTTCTCCACCATCGCCCGAACCACCGTCCGCCGGAGAAAGTGTCGCCGTTGACGTGGTGCTCTCCGCCGGCCAAGTCCACCACCCACCGACGCGGAAGGACACCCTAAAACTCTTGGTACCCTCCGATCTCCCTGCCTCGCCGTGGTTCGACGCCGGCGACCACCGCAGCCTTCGGGCGCCGGCGAGCCCCATTGGAGTTTTAAACCTGACGGGTGGACCCCCCCGTCAGCCTCTCTTCTTTCCCCCCTCGAACCGTTTTCTGTTGGTGCCTTCAGGCAAATGCGCTTTCTCTTTGGGCTGGCGCATTTCTTTCCGAACCGTTTTCTGGTTTTTCAAACAAGTCCCTGGTTCTTTTCTGTTTCATCATAGATCAGTCCCTGGACTAAAACCCTTATAACTTTTTAATAAAAGATGATTTTTGACTGATTCTTTTTCTGACAGTCTTGTATTTTTGTCTAGTTTTTTATAGTATTTATTTGGAAAAAATTTGGAACAATTTTTATGCACACTACGATGTTCACGTTAGTATATGGTTTCATTATACCGTAGGTTCCGGAGGAGGTGACGGAGCCGCGAACTTCGCCGAGCTAGACTCCGACTTCTCCGAACCAGGCAAGCATGTTTGAACCTTTGATATGATAGGTGTTTTGCATGTTTGCTTGAATGGTTTGTGCATGGCATATGAGCATCGATGAGTATTGCGTTGCATGCAAGGCAACTATCCGTGTGTTCCGAAGTTACTGTGATCTTGTATGAGAGATGACCTGATCATGTGGTGACATGAAAGGTAGTAAGATAGTATTGTTGTAGCATGCCAGTCTTACGTCATCCGATAAACTCCGACGTTAACGTGGACTGAGCCACGTTACCGTTCTTCCCCTTTCGTGCTGCCACATGTTTTCTGCAAAGAATACGGTTTAGTAAGTTGTTAACCTCTTTCTGTGTACACACCAAATAGAGGGGCCGGGATGAGGGTTCCATGGCCCTGGATTAAAGCCAGTCATCCGGTCAGGGGGCATGGGTGTTTCCGGTTGGGACCGAGAGGGGGGCACCCCTTAGAGCGCGCGTATATAAATTTGATCCCATGCTACGCGAGGTTGTAGCCTCCCCGTCTCAAAGTTTTTCTTGAACATTGCCGAGGGTGATTCCTGGCATCAGAATGTTGAATGGGTGTGTACTGGTTAGATGTGTTTCTCCTAAAACACCGTAAACGGAACTAGTCCATGTGACTACTGAAATCCGTTGGCTGTGGTTAAAGTACAAACTCTGCAGAGTCAAATCCTTCCGAGTCATCGTGTCCATGGTCAAGGACCATGGCCAGCATATCCATATCTATGTCAGTCCTCGTGGTAAATCCCCGGTGAACAAGGTTGAGCAGTATACCCGTTGAATTGTTATTCTTATGGATGGACTAACCTTTTGTTTATCTCGTACTTGATTATTCCCTTGAAAGGAATTAAATTCATGAGCTACTGAAATATTAAGTTGTGAGATATAAGCCCCTTATGTGATGTCGCTCAGACGTCCGACTGTGGCACGCCCGTTATTTACTTTATATATAAGCCCTTTATGTGATGTCGCTCAGACGTCCGACTGTGGCACTCTCGTCATTTACTTTCAATATAAGCCCTTTATGTGATGTCGCTCAGACGTCCGACTGTGGCACGCCCGTTATTTACTTTATATATAAGCCCTTTATGTGATGTCGCTCAGACGTCCGACTGTGGCACGCCCGTTATTTACTTTTGATACAAGCCCTTTATGTGATGTCGCTTCAGACGTCCGACTGTGGCACGCACTGTTATTTATTTTTCCATTATAAGCCCTTTATGTGGTGTCGCCTTGACGCCCAACTGCGGCATTGTTATTTCATTTGTATCTTTTCGAGGAGTCATTCAGACACTCGATTGGCCTTCATTATTACTTTGGGATTTCGGGAGGACTACCGCCCGACTCCCCTTTTATTTTCCATGCATTGCTATCTCGTTGTTTGAGTGCGCTCTATTAATCTGATCATATGCATCATGTTTAAATTTGTTATATCTTATGTCCGAACTGTCTTGCGAGTACTTTCATAGTACTCACCTGGCTTGTTGATTTGGCCAGATATTGACGAAGGCGATCTCATGGATGAAGAGTTTGATAGTGAGTCCGACGCCTAGAGGAATCCCAGTCAGTCCCGTGCGATCCTGGATATTGGTCACTTGTATTATATATGCTTCCGCCACCCACTATAAGTATCCTCGAGCCTCACTCCGACGCTCGAAGAGCTGTTAGATTTAGGAGTCATGTCACCCACTTCGCTGTGACATATCCACCACCGCTTTTATCGTGAGTTAGTAGTTATGCCACCCTATCCGCCTTTATGTGTAATATCGGCGTGTTTGTAATAAATTGTTGAGCAGTCTCCGCTCAACCTTGTATTATATTTAGTACTCCTGGTTTTTCCTTCTGTGATCAAGATTTTGTCTACCAGTGAGAAGGATTCTTCTCTACTGGTCCGTAAAAGGGATCGATTTCTCAATAAATATTTTTATTGGAAAACCGGTCATGACAGATACAGTCGAGGATAAACCTCCTCGGACACAGCCTAAGCATCAATGTCAGCGGTGCCGCTCTAAGTCATGTCGTGCAAAAGATAGCAATACCGGTACCGGAGAAAATAATACTCTGGACGACGCCGAAGACAACGAAGACCCTGTTGAGGCAACTTCCGAACAGGAGGAACAGGAAAACGGGCAAGTTAGCCCTGATGAACATGCCATACATAACGACTCAGAGGACAGTAATTATCTTCCACTCTCCGAGGATGAGGTGAGCCTCGGCAACGAGAATTTCATCGTGCCTGAGGAACCTCTCGAGAAGGAGCGCTTCAAGCGCCAGCTAATAGCCACTGCAAGGAGCCTGAAAAAGAAGCAGCAATAGCTTCGAGCTGACCAAGATCTGCTCAATGATAGATGACTGATGTCCTGGTAGCCGAAGAATACGGCCTCAAGCGCCCAGCCAAGAGTTACCCGAAGCGCAAATTGCTACCTCAATTCGATGAGGAGGCGTCGGAGCCCGTACCTCCCTTGCGCAATGCGGCCAACCGACCACCACGTGGTCGGGACAATGCGGCTGACCGACCACCACACGGTCGGGATAAAGCGGCAGCTCAAGCCGACGAGCAGCCTGCCCCACCTCAACATCAAAACAAAGATAAAACAGCTCGGGGATATACATACGACCTTCGGCAGGACTTGGATAGTAGAGCAGGACATACAAGATCGATCTACAGATCACGAGGACGTGCCTCGACACGCAACGATGGCTACCTATTCGGATGTGACAAACCTGGTCATGCCCGGGCCAAAAACCGCAGACGAACTCCATCGGCGCTACGTCGCGATGCGGCCCGACATAGAGGCGCCGCTCACCATCTTTGCTTCACTGACGAAGTAATGGATCATGAATTCCCAGAAGAGTTTAAACCCGTAAATATCGAATCATACGATGGAACAACTGACCCCATGGTATGGATCGAGGACTTTATTCTCCACATCCATATGGCCCGCGGAGATAACCTTCATGCCATCAAATACCTCCCACTCAAACTCAAAGGGCCAACTCGGCACTGGTTAAATAGTCTGCCTGAAAATTCTATTGGCAGCTGGGAGGACTTGGAAGAAGCCTTCCTTGACAACTTCCAAGGTACATATGTCCGGCCACCAGATGCCGATGACTTAAGTCACATAGTTCAACAGCCTAGAGAGTCAGCCAGGAAATTCTGGACTAGGTTCCTAACTAAAAAGAACCATATCGTCAACTATCCGGATGCCGAAGCCTTAGCGGCCTTTAAACATAGCATCCACGACGAATGGCTCGCCCGTCACCTCGGCCAAGAAAAGCCGAAGTCCATGGCAGCCCTAACGGCACTCATGACCTGCTTTTGCGCGGGTGAGGATAGTTGGCTGGCCCGTAGCAAAAATACGGCAAGTGAAACGGGCACCTCCCAGGTCCACAATAGCAACGACAAGCTCGGACGTGGCAGACACAAATGCCGAAGAAATGGTGACAACACCGATGACAGGACAGTCAACGCCGGATTCAGTGGCTCCAAGTCCGGTCAGCGGAAGAAGCCGTATAAAAGAAACAATCAGGGACCATCCAGCTTGGACAACATACTCGATCGTCCGTGCCAGATCCATGGAACCCCAGACAAACCAGCCAATCATACCAATAGAGATTGCTGGGTTTTTAAAATGGCAGACAAGTTAAACGCCGAGAACAAGGAAAAGGGATCGCAAAGCGAGGACGATGACGAGGAGCCCCGGCAACCAAACACAGGGGGACAGAAGAAGTTTCCCCCTTAGGTCAAAATGGTAATCATGATATATGCTACACACATTCCCAAGAGGTAGCGCAAGCGCACGCTTAGGGACGTCTATGCGATAGAGCCAGTCGCCCCAAAGTTCAATCCATGGTCGTCATGCCCGATCTCCTTTGATCGTCGGGATCATCTGACCAGTATCCGCCACGGCGGTTCAGCCGCGCTGGTCCTCGACCCAATCATTGATGGATTTCACCTGACGTGAGTCCTCATGGACGGTGGTAGCAGCCTCAATCTGCTCTATCAGGACATAGTGCGCAAAATGGGCATTAATCAATCACGGATAAATCCCACAAAGACTACCTTTAAAGGAGTCATACCAGGTGTAGAGGCCCGTTGTACGGGCTCAATCACACTTGAGGTTGTCTTCGGATCTCCGGATAACTTCTGAAGCGAAGAATTAATCTTCGATATCGTCCCCTTTCGCAGCGGCTAGCACGCACTGCTGGGACGAATGGCATTTGCTCGATTTAACATGGTGCCACACTATGCTTATCTCAAGCTCAAGATGCCCAGAGCACGCGGCGTCATAACAGTTAATGGAAACACGGAACGCTCCCTCCATACCGAGGAGCACACCGCTGCCTTAGCAGCAGAAGTACAGAGCGGCCTTCTCAAGTAGAACCTTAATTCGGCGGCCGAGCTCCCGGACACTGTCAAGAGAGGCCGGACTGTTCTGCAGTAGGACAGCTCGGCTCGTCAAGAGTCGATTAGCAATACGGCCTCCGCCTCAGTCCTGATCAATTGGCGGCATTCGTACCGCGCGTCCATCACTACGCACTCAAAATACCATGGGCATAGACGGAGGCATATCTAGCTTGTGATCCATAATACGGCTCGACCGCGAACGGACACATATACTTTCACTATTTCCTTTTTCTCCTTTTCAGGTTTCTTTTCCATAGGCCTCCTCTGACGGCTTGACCCGTGGTCCTTTCGAAGGATAAATACACGAAGGCGGCAGGAAGCATGGACGTACCGGGAAATTCTTAGGTGGTCTCCTTAACGATCCCTCTACCTGTCTTCAGGACCCACACGCAGCTCCACCTTGGTTATGGCATATTAAATAGCCCTTTTGCTTATTGCACTACTTGTATAAATACGCTTTGACGTATTAATAAAATTATAATGGAAAAAGTTGGCGGCCCAAATTCTGCGGGTCTAGCTCACTACACTTTTTTCCTTTTTGATAAGTTTATCAAATAGCACCCGTACACTTTGGTACGTCTCAATTTGTCAGGGGCTTCATAGCGTCCCGCAATACGGCAGCAAAGTCCGAACACTTTTTACAGTACAGTTTGGCATCCTGAATTTAGCACAATATGCATTGGCTCCGAATCATGTCTTTGGTCAATAGTTGGGCTGCCCGGCTCCTGTGTTTGCTACCGTACGTTCCGCTATATCGCCTAGGGTAGTAAAGGGAGAACTACTGCAATTGTGCCCTGGTTTACCCGGATAAGCACCTCAGTAGACAAAGCCGAAAACTGACTGTCATGATGCGGCGAGAGCCGGTAAGCTCTTCGGAGGTTTCAAATTGCTAGAGATTTTTTTCCCGCATTACACGAGGGATCGGTACTTACCCGATCAGGTGCTTGCAGCATCCTAGTTCGGATACTAGGGGCTACGCCTGAATTTTAATTGTCAAACTCCTATGTCTAAGTGAGGGTGTTCAAGACGCATAGTCTGATTGCCTGGTTCGTTGCGCTAAACACATCCTTCAAGGACCAAACCATTGGATCAAGAGTGTTTAGATTCCATCCTGAACACCCCTGTACTACCTACGTGGGGGCAGAAGCCGACGGCTGGCCGACTCTCAGATTTCATACAACACGGCCGCACAGGAGGTAAGTTTTTTTATAAAAAACAAACATTATATTACATAGCAACTTTGTTTCATCGTACAAGGCAGAGACGACTTGAATGTATTCATTCAAAGAAAATGTCTTGCGCACATTGCATCGCCACAATGTGAGCCACTCCAGGACGTCTTTAAAATACCGCTCGGGCGTGCGGTGCTCCTTGCCTTCGGGCGGCCCCTCGGTCACAAGCTTGACCGCATCCATCTTCATCCACCACACCTTGACGCGGGCGAAGGTCATGCGCGCGCCCTCGATGTAGGCCGACCGCTTGACGACGTCCAGCCGAGGGCAGGCATCTACCAACCGCTTCACAAGACCGAAGTAGCAGCTGGGTATTAGCTTCGGCAGGCCACAGCCGGATTATCAAATCCTTCATGGCTACCTCGGCCACCCTATGCAGCTCAACCAGCTGTTTTAGCTGATCGCTAAAGGGCACTGGATGTTCTGGCGCAAGATATTGCGACCAGAACAACTTCCCCGTTGAGCTCCCTTCTTCGGCTCGGAAGAACTCCGCAGCGTCAGACACACTACATGGCAGATCCGCAAACGCCCCTGGAGAACTCCGAATCCGGGTTAGTAGGAAATATTTCTTCTTCACATACTTGCTTTGCATACTAAACGCCTTACCCGCCGCAATTTTCTTGGCCTCCTGGTTCTCCTGGAGGGCGCCCTAGGCTTCAACCCGGGCCTCTTCCGCACTTTGGCGAGCCTTGGCGAGTTCGGTCTCTCGAGCTGAAACATTGCACTCCAAGGTCTCGCATTTTTTCACCGCATCCTGGAGCTCTTGCTGGACCCCGTTAAGCATGGCCTTGAGCTTCTTACGGGCGGCTTGTTCCTTGGCAGCTTTCTCCTCGGCTTCGGCCAGGGCCTTTTTAAGGGCCTCGACCTCGGTCGTCGCTCCTACACATATCATGATACTACGGTCAATACACATAATTTATTCTTTCCGAATATATAGCGAGTCATTACATACCTTGCTTGTCTTCTAGCTGCTTCCTTGCTTGGCCGGGCTCCTCCTCGGCCCACTCCAGTCTCTGCTTTAGTCCGGAGACTTCGGCAGTGTGTGAGGTCGCGGCCAGCAACGACGCCTGCTTATTCACATAAGATATATTTAGTTAGTTTCCTGCGAAATTTAATTGATCCTCTATCCGGCTTTTCTTTCCGAACACCGGACAGTGTCTCAGGGGCTACTGTCTGTATTGGGATTTTCTATTTTGCATCGCTTACCTCAAAACCTGTTAGCAGGCCGCTACAGGCTTCGGTCAGTCCGCTCTTGACGGACTGAATCCTCTCAATCACCGTACCCATAAGGGTACGGTGTTCCTCCACAATGGAAGCGCCTCGTAGCGCTTCCAGCAGATTATCCGGTGCCTCTGGTTGGATAGAGGTCACCGGCGGGACAGGCACACCTCCTTCTCTTGAAGGAGGCTGCTTGCCGGATTCTGGAGCCGTATGGGTCTCCGAATCCGTGTTTAGCTGGGGGCCGAACTGAGCATGGCCCCCATCGCCAGTCTCCATGGGGGACTGTTCCCCCATGTGTCCGGCGACTGAGGTCTCACCCTCTGGCGCCTCCTGATCCTCTCCCCAGCCGGGGAAGGTCCTTCGGACAACACCTTGGCATCGCCCTTGGCCTTGGGAGATTGAGCGGCCGGCGGTGACTCGCTGGCCATCGCCTTCGAATCCAGCGAACCTCCAGATGAGGACCGCATGGAGCTGTCATGGGCCGGACTGCAATAGCATAATCCAACATATTAATAGCATAAAGCGGAGAGGCCGTATAAAGGGACGTATGCGGGTTCTTAGTACTTACGATGCGGCCAGGGGCTTGTTCCGGGGGCGTCGCTCCGGACTGCTGTCGATGTCCCATGCGGAGTTATACGCAAGGGAGCCCTTCCCCCTCTTGGATGCTTCCGCCTCCAGATTCGTGGAGGCCGCCCTCTTCTTCCTCCCCCCATCAGGGGGAGGGTTGTTTTCCTCCTCCTCCTCGTTGTCATCCTCAGCGGCGGAGGAATGGGTCTCATCGTCTTCGGATGTCACGACCGAAGCACCCTTGCAGCGGGGGCCACTTTTGGCCCCCTTGGCCTTCTTCTTGGCCTTCTTCTCCGGCGGCTGATAGTGTGCCGGGACCAGCATCTTCGCCAGGAGCGGGATGACTAGTTCTTCGGGCAGCGGAGCCGAACATTGAATCTGCTCCGCTTTCTCTGTCCATACCTGAAAAATATAGTAAACTTTAGACATCCTCCTTGAACAAGCAGGTAGAGGATGCATCTCGAGACGTGAAGGACTTACCGCATTGGCGGGATGGGCAAGACCGTGCCCGCAGTCTGAGTCTATGACCGGCGGCTTCTCATTGCCCTTAAAGAGCAACTTCCAGGCATCTTCGTGAGTAGTTCCGAAGAGCCTTTCTAAGGTTTGGTGCTTGTCCGGATCAAATTCCCATATAGGGCAAATTCGGCTTTGGCAGGGGAGGATCCGGCAAACTAGCATCACCTGGATCACGTCGACGAGCTTGATGTTTTTGTCCACCATGCTTTGGATGCGCGTTTGCAGCGCTATCAATTCGTCCGATGAAGACCAATTTGGGCACTTCTCCATCCAGGAGGTAAGCCGCATTGGAGCGCCGGACTTGAATTCGGCAGCCGCGGCCCAGGTGGCGTCGCGGGGCTCTATGATATAGAACCACAGTTTCTGCCACTCCTTGACAGTCTCCACAAAAGTACCTCTAGGCCATGACGTTGGGCTTCTTGCTCACCACGGCTCCTCCACACTCCGCGTGTAGGCCATCCACCACCTTCGACTTCACGTTGAAGATCTTGAGCCACAGTCCAAAGTGGGGCTGGATGCAGAGGAAAGCCTCACATGCGACAGTGAATGCCGAGATGTTGAGGAAGGAGTCCGGGGCTAGATCATCGAAATCTAGTCCATAATATAACATAAGTCCACGGACGAAAAGGTGGAGAGGAAACCCTAACCCGCGGACGAAATGGGGGATGAACACCACCCTCTCGTTGGGCTTCGGGGAGGGGATGACTTGCCCCTTTACTGGAAGACGGTGGGCGATTTCCTTCGCCAGATACCCGGCCGCCCGAAGCTCAGCAATGTCCTTCTCCTTGACGGAGGAGGCCATCCACTTGCCTTGACATCCTGATCCGGACATGGTTGGGTGCTTGCTCGAGGTGGAAAAGATGACAACTTGGGTGCTGGAGCTCAAGAATGGAAGGGCAGAGTAAGAGAGAAGGCGTGGGTGAAGAAAACGAGTCCTTATCCCCTTATAAAGGCAGCGAATATCGAATGCCTCCCCACTCACCTTAAAACTCGCCTATTCCCAAGGGCTGTGCAAACGACACAGTTGGATTACCCACGCCCGTATTGATGAGAATCCCGGGGACATGATCTCTGCTTTGACAAGATGTGCCAATGGAAACCTCATTTTGAAACGCGGAACGGCAGACAAAAACGGTTCAAAATAATAACCGGGTAGAAGTGATGTCATCTTGCAAAAAGTTGTCAGCGGATGGGACTCGTGAAATATTATACTCTCTACGGCTGTGTGTGTGGTACTTGTGTTGCAGATCCGGACACGTTGGTTTCGTCCGAAGACTATCTTGGAGTATTTGGAAAGGGGAACCCGCCTTGCAATGCTGAAGATAATCTGCGCACCGGACACCTCGTCATTGAAGCCTGGTTCAGGGGCTACTGAAGGAGTCCTGGACTAAGGGGTCCTCGGGCGTCCGACCTGTTGGACATGGGCCGGACTAATGGGCTGTGAAGATACGAGACCGAAGACTCTCTCCCATGTCCGGATGGGACTCTCCTTGGCGACCAAATATGAAGATTCCTTTCTGTGTAAACGACTTTGTACAACCCTAGTCCCCTCCGGTGTCTATATAAATAGGAGGGCTGAGTCCGGAAACAGATATAGTCAGACAGGCTAGACTTCTAGGGTTTTAGTCATTACGATCTCGTGGTAGATCAACTCTTGTAATAGTCATATTCATCAAGATCAATCAAGCAGGAAGTAGGGTCTTACCTCCATAGAGAGGGCCCGAACCAGGGTAAAGATTGTGTCCCCTGTCTCCTGTTACCATCGACCTTAGACGCACAGTTCGGGACCCCCTACCCGAGATCCGCCGGTTTTGTCACCGACAGCGACCCCGTGCGCGCCCCCGAGACCCCATGCCCGCGGGCTACACAGGAAGCTGGCGCTGGAGCACCCCATGCGCATGGGCTTGTACCATGCCCAAAGGACCCCCGTGCACATGGGCCCAACTTACCCAGTGCGCACTGGCCCTACAGGATGGCCGGCCGAGACTACTGTTTTGGGCCTCCACTTTGTCCCCTTCCTCCACCTACCTATATATATCCCTCTCCCTCCTCCATTTATACTTAGCAAATTAGTTGATAGACATTAGAGAGCTTTGCTCCTTGTATCCACTCCTCTAGGAGATCAAGACCTCCTAGGAGAAGATCCCCTTGTGGATTCAAGACCTCCACTTGGAGAAGACTATCATCAAGACCTCTTTCCTCATAGGATTGGGATGAACTAGTTACCTCTTGTATCTTCTTGTGTTGGATTTTGACCCTTGTATCCTCTTTGTGCATGTGGATTTAGCACATGTGTGATTGTATCTACTTGATTTGAGTGTTTCTCCTCTCTTGTGTTCTTCGTGTTCATCATGTTCTTCGTGGGATTTCCCCTCCAATTCGTGAAAGATCCATCTTAAGGTTCCACCCTACAATTGAATAGTGAGAGAGCGAACCACCCAAAAGAGAGTGAGCGCCACAAGCCCAAATTAAGTGCCTCCACGATGAGAGACAAGAAGAACTTAGTCCTATTTGCCACCAAAAGTGAGATGAGAGAAGTGTATGCGAACCCATTAATTGTCATGCACTATGTCTGTAGCGATCCGACCTCAGATAGTCAAATCCCTGTGTTCAGTGTCATACCTGGATCGGTAATGCTGACACACATAGTACTCGAATGGATTTATAACAGAGTAGCAATCACACACTTATTACATCGAATGTCTCAAAAGAGAACTTATTACAATAAATATGGCTTATGGCCATCTAAATAAGATAACAGCAGAAGGCTTGGAGGATAATGTGAGTCCATCAACTCCCACGGCATAGCTGAGTGCATGAAAAATGACCTATGGCACCTTACTCATCGTCTGAAAACTCTGCAACATCATATATTGCAGCCCGAAACGGGTCAGCACATGGAATAAGCTGGCATTATAACACAGTAGAGCAATGAACAGATAAATGCTATCACTACATGCATATATGGCTGGTGGAGGCTCTATGGTTATATTGTTTTTGCAAAAAGCCAATTTTTCCCTACAACAAAGGAATAGATTTTATTTAACTATCATGGTGGTTGAAACATCATTGAGAAGGTTACTCCAACTCAATCCGAATTAAAGTAGTCATTAACATCCCAACTCAAATCAATAATTCAAGTACCAGATACTCAAGATGTCCATAACCGGGGACACGGCTAACAATGATTAGTTTATACACTCTGCAGAGGTTTGCGCACTTTTCCCCACAAGACTCGATCTCCTCTGTTTGATTTCTCACACTACATGGTGTTTGAGAAACAGATGACCGAGACACGGTCTTTCAGAAGCATTAACTCTTTACTCTGGGTAGGCAGTTACACCTACTTTCCCTGTACATTTGCTAGCCTACCATTGAAAGAGGTCACGCAACATACTCAACTATGCCAGAGCCCATAATGGCTTGTGGCTGCACACGGAAGTTTCTAGCATGAATAATCTTATGATCCCTTTGAGCCTGGGTGGCGGACCATAGGATGATCACACGGGTACTCCGGGATATCCTAGGACAACACTGGATTCTCCATGTGCCCACAAGCAATCCACCCAGATGTGTAATAAAGTTGCCACCTTAAGTTGAACCATTAATTAACAACTCACATATGTCATGGATACACTCAAACCCAATCCACGTCTATGAGCATAGCATCGCAATATAAGCATAACGTATAAGTAACTCCCAGGGGTTTGATAATAAACAGGGCAATAGGTTCTGCCTCATCATCTACTTCCCAGACCCACATGTTAAGAGATCCGACTCATGCAATGTGTGAGGGTTGAAACTAACGCATAAAACTGGGTAATAAAGGGGTATGATCAATGTGTTACTTGCCTTGCTGACGTTCCGCAAAACCTAGTGACTCGTAGTAGCACGCTTCGCACTCCGGGAATTCTATCGTAAACAAACATTAGCATACATAAGCACTCAAGCAAATATGCATGGGTAAAACTCAAATAGGAAGAACTAACCAGAAAGTTCAACTGAAGAACTCCGGTTTGCAAAAAGAATCAAACCAAACGGAGCAACGAAACTCAAACTACGAAAGAAACAAGATCCGTTTACTAATCTGGACTAAAGTCAAATTTGACAGTACCAAAATTTTGTACAAGTTGGTTAAACAGAAAGAGGAGTTCGAGACGAAGATCTAGGCACTTGTTTCACCTGATTAGGATAAACGAGCGAAAAGATAAACTAAAACTAAAATTAGGGCAGAAATCACAATCGAAAATAATCGCGGAAAAACCCTGGAAAAAGAAAACTGACGAACAGGCTCACGAACGAACGTTCACTATCCGTGGCTAACGGATGAACAGCGTTCGTTAAAACGAATGTACGGACGAACGTCCGCTAAACAACCGAACCGAGAAAAACCGAACGAACCGATCTAATTAAAAAACTAGATCTATGGTTTCTAAAATAACCGAACGGTTAACCGAAAAAACAAAGACGAACGAAGGCGGCGGCGTCGGCTACCTCCGGCGAGTGGCGGCGGCGGCGACGGTCGGCGGCGGGCGGACGGCGGCGCGGCAGACTGGCGGACGGCGGCGCGGCGGCGGTGGGTTGGCGGCGCGGCGGCGCGCGGATCGAGGCAGCGACACGGGCTAGGGTTTGGGGCGGCGAGGCGGCTGGCGGCTTGGTGGGCTGGGGCCTCGGGGCGGCCGGCTTATAAAGCCTGCCCCCGGTGGGAGTCCGGGTCGGTTACGGCACGTTAGGTCAGTGCAACCTTTTTTTTAACCTCACGCGGAAAAACAAATAAAAGAAGTACTTAACGGAGTCCAAAAATCCTGAAATAAATCCAAAGTGAACATTTATTTGTGCCTCTACTGCAACTTTGAAAAACGCATATTTTTCCTAATTCAAATAAAATAGCAATAAAAGTCCAAAAATATTATTTATTTGATTTCAATATTTTTCCTGCAATATTCCCTTTATTTTGGAGAAGTCATATTATCTCCTCTCTTATATTTTAATATGAAATATTTTCTGAGAGAAAAATAATTAAAACCAAAGTGATCCTTGCTTCGATATTTGATAAAATTCAAATATGAAAAAACGTGAAATCCCCAACTCTCTCCGTGGGTCCTTAAGTTGCTTACAATTTCGAGGATCGGAAAGGAACAATGCAGTAAAAATATGATATGCATAAATGACCTATGTATAACATTCCGAATTGAAAATTTGGGATGTTACAAACCTACCCCCTTAAGATGAATCTCGTCCTCGAGATTCGGGCTGGCTACAAAATAGGTGTGGGTGATCTTTGTGTAGGTCATCCTTCCGAGCTTCTCGAATCTTTCCTAATAACGTTGATTGTACCTCCAATGCTGTAACAAAACCTCTAGGGACGATCTCCAAACGAAGCTCCGTGAGATCTTCTGCTAACTCCTTTGGCAATCCTCCACTTACGAGGGTGTTGACATAACTCTTCCGGCTCAAAGCGTCTGCTACGACATTGGCCTTTCCTGGATGATAGTGCAACTTCATATCATAATCCTTTATGAGCTCCAACCATCTCCTCTGCCTGAGGTTCAGCTCCTTCTGAGTAAAAATGTACTTCAAACTCTTGTGATCCATGTACACATCACAACGGTTTCCAATAAGATAATGTCTCCAGGTCTTAAGCGCATGCACTACAGCTGGTAACTCCAAATCATGTGTGGCATAATTCAACTCATGCGGTCGGAGTTAATGTGAGGCATACGAAACAACTCTTCTGTCTTGCATAAGTACTCCTCCAAGTCCTAAGCGAGAGGTGTCGCAATACACTTGGAAATCCTTGCGTATATCCGGCAGAATCAGCACTGGGGCTGTAGTCAAACATTTCTTCAACTCCTGGAAACTTGCTTCGCATTCATCAGTCCAATGGAACTTAGTATCTTTATTCAACAATGCCATCATGGGCTTCGCAATCTTGGAAAAATTCTCTATGAAAATCCGATAGAATGTCGCGAGTCCCAGAAACTGCGGATCTCTCCAACTGAGTTGGGTGCCAACCACTCAGTGACACACTAAACCTTGGTAGGATCCACTGCTATACCTTCTCCTGATATAACATGTCTAAGAAATCCAACTTCCTTCAACCAAAACTCACATTTGCTAAACTTGGCATATAACTAATGTTCCCTGAGCTTCTCAAGGACCAAACGCAAATGCTTCTTGTGTTCCTCCTCATTCTTCGAGTATACCAAGATATCATCAATGAACACCATGACAAACTTATCCAAGAACTCCATAAATACTTTGATCATCATGCTCATAAAATAGGCAGGGGCGTTAGTCAATCCAAATGACATAACCATATACTCATATAGCCCATACCTTGTGGTGAAAGCTGTCGGTATATCCTTTTCTCGAATCTTCAGCTGGTGATATCCTGATCGCAGATTGATCTTAGAAAACACTTTAGCTCCTTGCAGCTGGTCAAGCAAATCATTGATCATCGGCAGTGGGTACTTGTTCTTGATCGTCACTTCGTTCAACGCACGATAATCAACAACCATCCTTAACGATCGATCCTTCTTCTCAACCAAAAGCACTGGGGCTCCCCATGGTGATGAACTTCGTCGAATGTACCCTTTCTCTAATAACTCCTTAATATGCTTCTTAATTTCCTCCAGATCATTTGTGAGCATCCGGTATGGTCTCTTCGATATCGGTCCGGTGCCTGGCAACAGCTCTATCAGAAACTCGATGTCTCGATCCGGCGACATTCCTGGTAGCTCCTCTGGAAATACATCTGGGTAATCCTTCACTAAAGGCACTACCTCCTGAACAACTCCCATGAGAGAATTTACTTGGGTTCTCCTCGGCGCATGCCTAGATACATACTTGATCCTTTTTTCCCTCCGGAGTGGTGAGTAAAATCGACTTACTGGCACAATCGATGTTCCCCCATACATCGATAGCCAATCCATTCCTAGTATAACATCCAATCCTTGTGACTCCAAAATTATCAGGTCTGAGGGGAAAACATGGCTTCCAATGGTCAATGGCATCTCAAAACATCCTTGACTTGCCATATACTCTGCTCATGGTGAGCTTACTAACATAGGTGTCCTAAGTACTTTGGTGGGCAACTTATATTTATCCACGAATCCCCTTGAAATATATGAATGCGATGCACCAGTATCAAAAAGAACAATTGCGGTAAATGACTTCACCAAAAACTTACCGATAACTGCATTAGGCTGCTCTTCAACACCCTCCACGTTCACGTGGTTCACCTGTCCCCTGTTGAAACGGTTGGGCGTCTTCCCAGAGCTTCCATTGTCGTTCCCATTCTTCGCTTTAGGGCACTCAGTGGCATAGTGTCCAGTCTTCCCGCACTTGAAACAAGTAATGTGACTTAGATCCTTCTTGGCGGGTGTAGCTGGATTGGAGTGATTCTGATTACTGCTTGCTCCACTCCCATTCCCATTCTTGGGGCCATTGTGGTTATGGGAAGCTCCTCCATTTTGAGTGTGGCCTCCATGGTTATGGGTATATCCTCCCGAGTTCGGGGTAAAACGGGGTTTTTGCTGAGCTCCCGAATTGCACTTTCCTTGTCCATACTTGCTCTTACGGCTCTCAATCAGCTGTTGCTTCCCTTCAGTCATAAGAGCCTTGTCTACCAACTCCTGGTAGTTGTTAAATGTTGCCACCATCAACTGCATGCTCATCTCATCATTCAGCCCTTCCATAAACTTCTCCTGCTTCATGGCATCTGTGGCCACATCATCAGGGGCATAACGAGATAGCTTACTAAACTCATCTACATACTGAGCCACAGTACGATTTCCCTGGCGCAAGTTGCGAAATGCACGCTTCTTCATGCTCATAGCTCCAGTTGAGACATGGGCTGTGTGGAATGCTTGCTGAAACTGATCCCAAGTGATATTGGCTATAGGGAAAGTGGTCGTGTAATTCTCCCACCATGAGGTTGTTGATCCATCCAACTGATGTGCGGCAAAACGCACCTTCTCTGCATCTGTGCAACCTACGGTGGTCAACTCCCTTCCAATCCTGTGTAGCCAGTCATCCGCAACTATTAGCTCGGTGCTACTAGAAAACACCGGCGGCTGCAACCTCAGAAAACGGGCTAGGTTGTCAACTGGAGGCGGGTTGTTGTTGTTGTTGCCTTGGTTCTGGACTGATTGCTGTATCAAGGCATTCTGCTGCTAGATCAACTAGGTGATCTCAAGTGGGAAGAGAAATCCGGTGTCACGTCTCGGAGGCATCTGATGGGTTTAGAGGGGAGAGATTAGAATGGAATGAGGTCTAGTGAGAAAGCACTACCCATATGCACATGAGACAAGCACAATCATATAGTATCACTCAATCAATCAAGCAAGGGCATACAATCAGTCTAGAACTATCGTTACAAAAGTGCTCGGACTACTACTATATACATGAGGAAAGACTACTAATCATATGGTGGTCATCTAGAGATTTTGATCGGTGGAAGACTCCATGATATCCGCTCCAGCTTTGTCTTCATAATCATCATCACTACCATCGGGGTCGGAGTCGGTGTCGTCGATGATGATGTGGTCTTCAGAACGAATCTCCTTGGGTTCATCGTCTTCTCCTCCTGGTGCGGGGTCTCCCATAAAAACTCCTAGTTTCCTTGTCAGGTCGTCATTCTTCTCCACGAGTATCGTCATTTCCTCCTCATATCCATCGCGTGTAGACTTGAGTTCCTCTTCTAGCTATGTGATCCTGGTCATCGCCTTCTTCAAATATATCATGCCTGCGCACATCTGGTTCTCCTGGCGTCGAATATGGTGGTTTAACTCCTGGATGAAAGCTGCAATGGACATGTCCTTCCTGATACTGGTCATCTCCCATTGCTCGTCTCGGCGCCCACATATCTGGTAGATGGTGTCCTTAAGATCCTTGTGATAAACTTCGCCGATGCGTCCCATGGCGATGTGGGCTGCCATGCTCTTACCTAAACTCTAGGTTGGGGCATCAAAGGAAAACTCTATGGGCTCTGTGACTGGCGTGAATGTCCTTCCTGGAACTTGAACTCGGATCATCCAATGCTCCTCTTCTGGTAAAGTGGCGGTGTAGGTTCCGGTGAAGCTTGGTATTCCGATGTTCAAGTACCTAGTGACTTCCTTCAAGTGTCTCCCAAAAGGTGTGTCCTCATCCGGTTGTGCAAACTTGTTCCTTGAGTCCGCCATCCTAAAGAGTAGAAAATGGAGAGGAGTCGGAAATGAGTAGAGAAGAGTGACCTATGGCTCATCTTAGTGGCGCGTCCTACATTCAGCGTGTGCTCTGATACCATCTTGTAGTGATCCGACCTCAGACGGTCAAATCTCTGTGTTCAGTGTCATCCCTGGATCGGTAATGCTGACACACACAGTACTCGAATGGATTTATAACAGAGTAGCAATCACACACTTATTACATCGAATGTCTCAAAAGAGAACTTATTACAATACATATGGCTTAAGGCCATCTAAATAAGATAACAGCGGAAGGCTTGGAGGATAATGTGAGTCCATCAACTCCAACGGCATAGTTGAGTGCATGGCAAACGACCTATGGCACCTTACTCGTTGTCTGAAAAGTCTGCAACATGATATGTTGCAGCCCGAAATGCGTCAGCACATGGAATATGCTGGCAATATAACACAGTAGAACAATGAACAGATAAATGCTACCACTACATGCATATATGGCTGGTGGAGGCTCTATGCTTATATTGTTTTTGCAAAAAGCCAATTTTTTCCTACAACAAAGGAATAGATTTTATTTAACTATCATGCTGGTTGAAACATCATTGAGAAGGTTCCTCCAACTCAATCCCAATTAAAGTAGTCATAAACAACCCAACAAATTAATTTAGAGTGATGAGATCAAATTAATAATTCATGTACCAGATACTCAAGATGTCCATAACCGGGGACACGGCTAACCATGATTAGTTTATACACTCTGCAGAGGTTTGCACACTTTTCCCCACAAGACTCGATCTCCTCCATTTGATTTCTCGCACTACATGGTGTTTGAGAAACGGATGACCGAGACACAGTCTTTCAGAAGTATTAACTCTTTACTCTGGGTAGACAGTTACACCTACTTTCCCTCTACATCTGCTAGCCTACCACTGAAAGAGGTCATGCAACATAGTCAACTATGCCAGAGCCCATAATGGCTTGTGGCTGCACATGGAAGTTTCTAGCATGAATAATCTTATGATCCCTTTGAGCCTGGGTGGCGGACCGTAGGATGATCACACGGGTACTCCGGGATATCCTAGGACAACACTGGATTCTCCAGGTACCCACAAGCAATCCACCCAGATGTGTATTAAAGTTGCCAGCTTAAGTTGAACCATTAATTAACAACTCACATCTGTCGTGGATACACTCAAACCCAATCCACGTCTACGAGCATAGCATGGCAATATAAGCATAACGTATAAGTAACTCCCAGGGGTTTGATAATAAACAGGGCAATAGGTTCTACCTCATCATCTACTTCCCAGACCCACATGTTAAGAAATCCTACTCTTGCAATGTGTGAGGGTTCAAACTAATGCATAAAACTGGGTCATAAAGGGGTATGATCAATGTGTTACTTGCCTTGCTGACGTTCTGCAAAACCTAGTAACTCGTAGTAGCACGCTTCGCACTCCGGGAATTCTATCGCAAACAAACATTAGCATACATAAGCACTCAAGAAAAGATGCATGGGTAAAACTCAAATAAGAAGATCTAACCAGAAAGTCCAACTGAAGAACTCCGGTTTTGCAAAAATAATCAAACCAAACGGAGCAACGAAACTCAAACTACGAAAGAAACAAGATCCGTTTACTAATCTGGACTAAAGTCAAATTTTACAGTACCAAAATCTTGTTCAAGTTGGTTAAACAGAAAGAGGACTTTGAGACGAAGATCTAGGCTGTTGTTTCACCTGATTTGGATAAACGAACGAAAAGATAAACTAAAACGAAAATAAGGGCAGAAATCGCGATCAGAAATAATCGCGAAAAAACCCTGGAAAAAGAAAACTGACGAACAGGCTAATGAACGAACGTTCGCTGTCTGCGGCTAATGGATGAACAGCGTTCCTTAAAACGAACATACGGACGAACGTCCGCTAAATAACCGAACCGAGAAAAACCGAACGAACCGATCGAATTAAATAAACTAGATCTAGGGTTTCTAAAAAACCGAACGGTTAACCGAAAAAACAACGACGAACGGCGGCGGCGGCGTCGGCTACCTCCGGCGAGTGGCGGCGGCGGCGGTCGGCGGCTGGCGGACGGCGGTGTGGCGGACTTGCGGACGGCGGTGCGGCGGTGACGGGCTGGCAGCGCGCGGATCGAGGTGGCAGCGCGGGCTAGGGTTTGGGGCGGCTGGCGGCTTGGTGGGCTGGGGCATCGGTGCGGCCGGCTTATAAAGCCTGCCCCCGGCGGGAGTCCGGGACGGTTACGGCCCGTTAGGTCGGTGCAACCTTTTAAAAAAATCCTGACGCGGAAAAACAAATAAAAGAAGTACTAAACGGAGTCCAAAAATCCTGAAATAAATTTTCATGGTCCTCTAATAATATTGCGGCAAATTGAACATTTATTTGGGCCTCGAATGCAATTTTGAAAAACACATATTTTTCCTAATTCAAATAAAATAGCAATAAAAGTACAAAAATATTATTTATTTGATTCTAATATTTTTCGACCAATATTCCCTTTATTTTGGAGAAGTCATATTATCTCCTCCCTTATATTTTAATATAAAATATTTTCAAAGAGAAAAATAATTAAAACCAAAGTGATCCTTGTTTCGATATTTGATAAAATTCAAATATGAAAAACGTGAAATCCCCAACTCTCTCCGTGGGTCCTTGAGTTGCTTAGAATTTCGAGGATCGCAAAGCAACAATGCAGTAAAAATATGATATGCATGAATGACCTATGTATAACATTCCAAATTGAAATTTTGGGATGTTACAATGTCCTTTTGTGCAAGGACGAGGCACCAAAAAACTAACAACTCTCACAATCTACATTTAGTGTTATCTTCTCTATTGCAGGAATTCTAAGATGTATTCCCCGTCGAGCTACCTCCGGGTCTACCTCCACTACAAGGCGTCGAACACCGCATCGACCTCATCCCCGGAGCACCCCTTCCTAACAAAGCACACTACCGCGTCAATCCCTGTAACACCCCGGATGTAACTATCCATATTTGTAACTCCAACTCTTGCCATTTTCGGCTATGTGTTATCATATTCCCTTCGTGGTCGGGTTTTGTTTTTCGTTTTGCATTTTGTTTATGTCATGCATCTCATATCATGTCATCATGAGCATCTCATTCGCATACGTGTTCGTCTCATGCATCCGAGCATTTTCCCCGTTGTCCGTTTTGCAATCCGGCACTCCCACATGCACCGGCGCACCCCTCTTGTTTCTTTTCGTGAGTGGGTGTTAAACGTTCTCAGAATGGACCGAGGTTTGTCAAGTGGCCATGGTACACCAACGGTAGACCACCTGTCAAGTTTCGTTCCATTTGGAGGTCGTTTGATGCTCCAACGGTTAACCGGGTAACCGCAAAGGCCTTCTGTGTGTTGCAGCAAAACCCCCATCCAAACAGCCCAATAACCCATCTAAGTCACCTCCATGCTCTCGGTCATTCGATCACGATCGTGTGTGCGAAAACCATGCCTCATTTGGACTCTCGTAGCTCCCTATGCCTATATAAACACCTTCCCCTCCGAAATTTGCGTCCAAACCCTAGCCTTCCCCTTCCTCCGCGCGCCTCCGTCGCCCGCGCCGCTGGCCCGCCTGGCCCGTACTCGGCCCCCCGAGCCCATCTCCTCCTGCCGCCTGATCCGGTGCGAGCCCGCGGCTCCCGCCGCCGCCCGCCGCTCCGCCCGCAGTCGCCGGCGGCGCGCCCCGCCGCCGCTGCCGTTCCCGCTGCCCGCCGGTCGTCCCCACGCGCCCCGACCCCGCGGCTCATCCTCGTCCCCGCCGGCGCCTCCTCCCCCGTCTCCGGCGCTCGTCCTCGTCCCCGCCGGCGCCTCCTCTCCCCTCTCCGGCAAGTACCCCAATGAACTCCGGTGAGCTAGCGCCGCCTCGGTTCGCGTGCCAGATCCAAAGAGAGGTTGACTTTCCCCTCGTTTTCCTCCAAGTCCCGAAGATTATTACATTATGTTGCATTATTCATCATGGCATATCTCCTCGCATACTGCTCCGTTTTGCGTGCATGATATATCGAAATGTTCGTCACAAGATGCTCTTCATTTTATTCCATTGTGCCATGCTCGTTTGAGTTCATCTTGATGCCCAAATCTCTGATGCAAGAGTGCTCTATGATGTTTACTGCTGGTACTTATCAGAACTTGGTGTTTTGTTATTTTTGTTGCAATTGATGCGTGCATCTTATAGGCATGAGCTCTACAGGTGTTTTGATCTATGCCATGCCATCTTTCCAGAGGTGTATGCCATGTATTTTTGTGTTCTATGTGGTGACTAGCACAAGCATGCAAACTAGGCTTCGTGATGTTTCTGTTTTCAGGGACTTAGAATTTTGCTAAGTCCTTTATCTGCTGTTATTTTGTTGCCATGTATCCATGTGTCTACAGTGAGATCCATGCTTATTTTGAGTATGTTCAGTAAGGAGGTTTCATAGATATAGTTGTGCTCTATCCATCCATACCCCTGTTTGAAATTATGGAGTGCCATAGCATGTCTTAATCTTAATCTACTTTTGCTATACAATGTTTCTAGCAGAATGTTAACATGATATTCAATTTTGCCAAGGTTGTGGTAGTGGATACATACATGCTATGAACTTGCTCTTGCCATGGTTCTCTTCACGAGCATGCCATCTTCCTGTAGGTATGCTTGTTTTGTCATCCATTTCTTTGTCATGAGTGAACCAAGCTCACAAAAATGCCATCATAATGCTGTGAATGCCGTGTTCTGTTTTCTGCCAAGTCTGGAACCTGTTAACGAAATTTGTTATGTTTACATGGGTGCCATCTTATCTTCTCGTACTTTTTGGCTCATGGTCAGTAAGGGACTGTTGTTCTATGCATTTAATAGATTCATGCCATGCCTTGTTTTGCTATGTTAATATCCTGTAGCATGTGTTTTGCTTGCTCTGAACATTGCTACCTGATGCTGTTTCAGCCATGTCCAGTATTTTCTCCAAGTCTGTTAAGCTGATATCTTTTGCACTTTTTCCATGCTTGTTTGTGCCTGTTATGGTGTGATATAGCCGTAGCTCAGTGTTCATCTTTTGTCAAGCATGTCCTGTAGATTACTGCCATATGCTTTGCTGCTATGTTGGGGTGCTGTAGCATAGCTACTTGATGTATTCTAAGTGCTATCATGCTGTTAATCGCATAATCGTGTCATCCTTGTTTTGCTTGCCATTTGCAAACCGTGCATCCGTTTCCGGTGATCTTTATATCGATTTCGACCGAAATCATCTCATCTTTTCAGTGGCATACTTGGTTTGACAAGTTACTGCTTTGTTCATCCTTTTTCTTCCGGAGCACGCATACGCATCGCATATCACATCTCGCATACCGTGCATGTATTGCATCATGTTGTTTGTGCATTTCCCGTGATTGATTGTGGTTCCATTGCTTGTGTCTTGCTATGGGTAGAGCCAGGAGACGAGTTCGTGAACGCGAAACCTGTTGAGTACGCTTACGAGGATCAAGCTTTCGACAACTCTAAGAACCTTGCAGGCAAGATGACCATACCCTCGAAATCATTTCTATCTTTGCTTTGCTAGTTGTTCGCTCTATTGCTATGCTGCGCTACCTACCACTTGCTATATCATGCCTCCCATATTGCCATGTCAAGCCTCTAACCATCCTTTCCTAGCAAACCGTTGTTTGGCTAAGTTACCGCTTTTGCTCAGCCCTTCTTATAGCGTTGCTAGTTGCAGGTGAAGTTGAAGTTGGTTCCATGTTGGAACATGGATATTTTTTTTGGAATATCGCAATATCTCTTATTTAATTAATGCATCTATATATTTGGTAAAGGGTGGAAGGCTCGGCCTTATGCCTGCTGTTTTGTTCCACTCTTGCCGCCCTAGTTTCCGTCATACCGGGATTATGTTCCTTGAGTTTGCGTTCCTTACGCGGTTGGGTGATTTATGGGACCCCCTTGATAGTTCGCCTTGAATAAAACTCCTCCAGCAAGGCCCAACCTTGGTTTTACCATTTGCCTACCTAAGCCTTTTTCCCTTGGGTTTTCGCGAGCCCGAGGGTCATTTTTATTTAAACCACCAGACCAGTGCTCCTTCGAGTGCTGGCCCAAACTGGGCGATGTCTGGCGCCCCCTGGGCAACCAGGGTCTATGCCAACCCGACGTCTTGCCCATCCGGTGTGCCCTGAGAACGAGATATGTGCAGCTCCTATTGGGATTTGTCGGCACATTCGGGCGTCTTTGCTGGTCTTGTTTTACCATTGTAGAAATGTCTTGTAAACCGGGATTCCGAGACTGATTGGGTATTCCCGGGAGAAGGTTTATCCTTCGTTGACCATGAGAGCTTATAATGGGCTAAGTTGGGACACCCCTGCAGGGTATTATCTTTCGAAAGCCGTGCCCGCGGTTATGCGGCAGATGGAAATTTGTTAATGTCCGGTTGTAGAGAACTTGTCACTTGACTTAATTAAAATACATCAACCATGTGTGTAGCCGTGATGGTCTCTTTTCGGCGGAGTCCGGGAAGAGAACACGGTTTGAGTTATGCATGAACGTAAGTAGTTTCAGGATCACTTCTTGATCATTTCTAGCTTCGCGACCATTGCGTTGCTTCTCTTCTCGCTCTCATTTGCGTATGTTAGCCACCATATATGCTTAGTGTCGTGGAATTGTCATGGCAGATGTCCTCAAGCTAGGACTTAGTCGTGGAGCCATCGCCGCTAGGAAGCTTGAAGGGGTTAAACGGGACAAGGAACGCGAGAGTTTATACTGGTTCGGCCCCTTACGGTGAAGGTAAAAGCCTACGTCCAGTTGAGGTGGTATTGATTAGGGTTTCGATGACCAGGGAGCTTAACTGCTATGCCTGGCTCTCGATGAGATCTTTCTTGTCCCTAAACCGCTGCCGGGTCATCCCTTTATATAGAGAGGTTGACGCCCCGCAGCTCTCTGAGTCCTAGCCGGCTCATAAGAGTGTCCGGCTCGGACTCTCAACTATTCTTGCCTTACCCTACAAGTTCTACCAGGATGACGGTTGTAACTACGGGCCTTAAGCCACCTCCGGGTCTTTAAGCCCATCTTTGGCCCACCGTCTTCAAGCTTGGCGCCGGGCTTCAAGTGATGACCCTTATGAGTAACCCGGCCCCTTCTGGCGGGTGACTCTAAGGTTTATATCCTCAACATTAGGCCCCAGATTGATTTGAGCCGGCTCATGTCAATCTTCAATTCTTTCGACAGAAAATCTCCGGCTTACAATTGTGTGAAGGCCATAACCCGGCGTGACGTCATCCTCTGGACTCCGGGTAATCCGCCGTGATGTCATCTTCCATTAAGTCCATTTTATATTCCACCAGATCCGCAACGGATCTTATCTTTACTGCCATCCCGAAAATCGAGGCGCCTCTCGGGCGAGATAACCGCGCCGTGGCCTCCTCGTTTCTCGCGCCCACTTATGAGACTGGCCTTATAAATAGCCTGACTCTCGGGTCATTCCATTCTCCCCCTTCTGTCATCCTCTTCCTCTCGCTGCTCCCGTGCTGCTCGAGCTCCGCCGCCGCCGCCGCCGCAACAGAGCTCCGCGCCCTCATCGACCTTGGCCGCTGCATCACCCTGAAACGTCCAGAGAAACGCGGCGAACTCTTGCAGCACATCTGCATCTGTAAGTTCCTTACTCCTCGTAGAATAGATCTACGTTTAAGCTCCTGCTGTTCTTCCACGTTCTTCGCTGTCGCCCACGAGCTCTTCGTAGTTTTCATTTTTACTGCCTCTTCTTGATCTTAAGATAGTATAGAACCAACGCGGCGGCCGTTTAGCACCCATTTCAAATGCAAATAGATCTCTTCTCACTGCATAAAGGCTCCGTTCGAGCCCAAGAACTTCCTTTGCATCTGTTTTTAGGTCTAGAAACTTTCCTTTTAGCCGACAGGTTTGATCCAAATTATTTACTGCAACGTGTGGAACCTGTTTTCACCACACTTAGTAAAAAACTGCACCCGTTAAGTCATGGCGGTTTACATTTCCGGTTTAAAGAAACCACGCACCGTAGAACCTTCCGGCTCAAAGGAGGCCATGTGCCATAAAATTTTCCGGCTTACTTACAAGAAGGCTGTAGACGATTTGAATTACTCTCAAGCACACCAGCGGCTTAGATAACCCGATGCACTTAGATATATGTCATTAGGCCCCTCCATAAGCCGCCACTTTAAACATTGAACTGTAAATTTCCTCCGGCTTACAATTAAACCGGACATTTTTCTTTTATCATAGGCTTCCGAATTTCACCATGCCTCCCAAAGCTCCCAAAGCTCCCATCACATGCAATTGGATGAGGTCCAACGTCACCGATGAGATGTTAACAGATTTCATGAAGTCGGGTTACCTGCCTAAGAAGGACGTCATGACCTACCATGCCCCTAACCCGTCAGAAGAGAGACCACAGCCAAAGGACGGGGAGGTGGTAGTTTTTGCGGATCATATGAGCCAGGGCTTCGCGCCGCCCGGCTCGAAGTTCTTTAGAGGCGTGCTGAATTTCTTTGACCTGCGGCCACAAGACATAGGACCCAACTCTGTGTCCAATATATGCAACTTCCAAGTGTTCTGCGAAGTCTACCTTGGAGAGGAGCCCAGCCTGCTACTCTTCAGAGAGCTCTTCTACCTGAACCGTCAGAACGAGTGCGCCAACGGGCCAAGCTTGGAACCTGGCGGCATCTCCATTCAGCGACAAAGAGACTGCCTTTTCCCTTACGCCGAGCCGCCAAGTCACCCAAAGGACTAGAACCAGACGTGGTTCTATTGCCAAGACACGTCGCCGGCTGATGAGAGCCCGCTGCCCGGCTTTCGCCCTTCACGTCTGGAACCAACTCACCCTCTGTCTGACAAGTTAACTCAAGCGGAACGCCAACCTCTGCTCCCCACCATCAACAAGATCAAGGCTCTCCTGGGCAATGGTCTCAACGGAATTGATCTGGTGGGTGATCCCCTTGAGCCGCCGCCCCGGCTTAATGTGTGAATACACAGGCCGGAAAGATGACCCCCTGCGCCACAGCCGCAACGATCTTCCTGAAGACGTTGCTGAAGACATGACCAAGGCCCTTTTAAATGAAGGCTTGGCAGACTGCGGGAGGACCGGGTTAGCCCCCTTTTGCAAGACCAACCCAGCCCCAGCGGTAAGCCGCTGATCTGAACATCTTATCTTCTTCCGTAGACATCCTTCATCTGAATCTTTAAGAAATCATCATTGTATTTTTCAGGCTGATGACAAATTCTGGAAGGTCAAATATGACCATGAGGCGGCCAAGAAGGCCAGGAAGGCTAAGAAAGCCGCCAAGAGAGCCGCTCCCCGCAAGAAGGGAAGTAGGCCTACTGCTTCAGAGCTGCTGCAACTAAGCGACAGCTCCGAGTCAGAGGTAACCCCTGAACCTGTAATCTCTTGTTGTATTTATTGTGTATTTCTGTCCACCTTATCAATACTGTTCATCAACAGGAAGACACCGGAGCAAGTAACCCGGTGGTTGAAGAGGTAATGATACTTTCCTCCGACTCGGAGCCCTTGCCAAGGCTGAAAGTCCGAAGGGTAACCCGGAAAGTAAGATTTTCTCATCCTTTAGCTTATCAAGATCCTCAATTTCTTTTGAAGCAATAGACTCATGAGAGCAGGCGGCACACCCGGACCAACAAGGACGCTGACCTCTCCTCAGGCTTACCCGACGCATCGAAGAAACGCCGAACCGAGGTTATCTCCAACTTGTACCCTTTTCATCCCTTGGCGGGTGTTATACGTCAACCGCTCAATTCTTCTGATTCAAACTATGAGGAAACCTCACCGTCCTCTGGTGACTCGATGCAATCAAGCCTGCCGGCGTTCAAGACCGTACCCGGGTAATAATGATCATCTCTTGTTGTGCTTATCTTTGCTCATACCTTTGTACTAACCTTTTTGTCCTTTCAGTGCCCAGGAAAAGCTCACCACGAGGGTGAAGAAGAACAAGCCGGTCGAAGAGCCGGACTTGCCTGAACCGGAGGTAGCCGGTCAAGAGCCGCCAGCTGCCTCCGCTCCCGAGGCCACCGCTCCAACCGACAAGGCAACTGTAGAAGCTTCTGCTAACCCAGAGACCTCCAGCTCGGCTCAGCCGGTCAATGACCCGGACGTGGTAATCACCCGGACGGAGTTTGTTGAGCCGGGGAGACCTACTGCACTGGCCAAGTACTCCGCCAAAGAGGAGTTGCTACAGCACCGCCGGGTTAATCTAGACCTCACGGACTACACCAATCTGAACATCGGAGAGATCATCTCCGGCTATGTCAGCCAAGTGCACAAGAGCCGGGATGTAGAGATCGGCATGGTGAACCAGATTCAGCAGAAGTCTGAGGTACTACTCTTCTTTCTTCTTGCTTACTGCATAGTTATCTTGTTATTCTTACCATACTCTAGCCCCCAAGTCTACGACTTATGATAGAATATGTTGTAGACTTATGTTCCGGCTTACTCGCTTGAACCGGCAATTTGTAAATAGAAACGTTCGATATGCATTAGCCCCCAAGTGCCAAGTGTCTTTGCTTGGAAAGTGCTTGGGACTTTAAAATTGCATAATAACTGTTCATCCTATAACCCGGAAATTATGCAGGCTGCTTGCAAGAAGTTTCAAGCTGACATCTCCGATCTGAAGACCCGCCTGAGGACGCGAGAAACTGAGACCCGGAAGGCCAATGCCAAATTTGTGTCCAGTATTGCTGCGCAAGAAAAGCTGAAGACGGACTTTGATGCTGAACGGAAAGCTTGGGCCGAAGAGAAGGCAACTCTGGTGAACCGGGCCGAACAGGCGGAGAAGGCTCTGACAGAGAAGACCGCCGAACTCTTCGGCTTAAAGCGCCAAGTGTCCTAGATGGTTGCCGCAATCTTCGATAAGTCATTCCACCGGCTTTCGTCCAATTTATAATTTTTATGTCTCATAACCCATCATTGCCGGCGGCTTATCTTACTCTGTTACACAGGTCCCAGAAGCGCCAACCTCAACCAAAATGTGGTGACCAAGTTGAAGGCCGTGTACACCCTGGTGGAGCAACTCTACACCGGGTCACAGCGCGCCTTGGCCGTGGTGGCCCTATCCAATGAGGTGCCGACTCATCTGGCGCAAGTTCTTCGCCGGCTTGCCGTTCTTCCCCAACGTGTCCAAGAGCTGCGGCGGGCCTCGGCAAGAGCCGGAGCTATCGCCGCTCTGAGCCGGGCCAAGGCGTTCCTTCCAGAATTAGACCCGGCGGACATTGCCCTCGGCTATCCCAGTTTGAAGGAAGATGGCACACCCTTCGACCAAAGGGACTTTGCAGCCTGCGTGAAGATCGTGCGCCCGGTGGCCACCCTCATTGGAAACGACACGGATCTGACCAAGTACTAGCCGGGTTACAATGCAGAAAATCAGAGGATCCCCACTCCGCGTTATGAAGCTATCAGCTTAGTCCCGCCAGCTTGCAAGCACACCTTCGCCCCGGAGATTGACCCGGCCGGGTTAATTGACGAGGAAGCTCAATTTGAAGCTCTGAGCGGCATTGATTGGAAGTCGTCAACTTTCCAGGACTTGGGAACAGCCGGAGGAGCGGAGAGGGATGAGCCGGAAACTTCAACCCAGCAAGCATCGTAACTCTGCAGGCGGCTTATTACACAATGATTCACCCTTTTGGACTTGAAGAGTCTTGTAATAGAGTAGGACCAACACTTTAACTTTGCCGTGCCATCGTGCACGCGTTGAATGCTGAATTCTATTGAAGTTGTCTCCTTTATACTTCTCCGGGTCATAATTGATCATTCATTTTCCTTAAGCTCAAATAGTTGCCTTTAACTATCCTGCCTAGAAGGACAAATCACAAGTCTCTAGGCAGCTTACCGCACTGAGAATCATAGTTTTAGACATATAACCCGGAATATGAATCAAAAAAGACTGGTCCTCAATTATGTCTTTGATATAGCCGTAATAACACACTTACCGGCCTGCAAGCACACTTCCGGCTTATATAACCCGGGTAATAAGGTTGGTACCTCAATTCTGGTTTACCAGTCTTAATAACACCGATTGTATTCGACTAGTACTATAAATCAAAGTTAAGCCGGCAAAGTGAGACCCGCCGTGTACACTTGAAATAATTAGAAGAACTCACTATAAATCAGAAGAACTTAGGGGCTTCCGGTTCAAATATGACCAGAAACCCGTCCCAAAGGGGTTATGCTAGGATTCGAGTGCGATCATATAGCCCCCAGTGGGTGTGGCGATGCCAATCAAGAGGGTACCGACAGCTATGTTCTCTTTGGTTCGAATACGACCCATGTTTGAACAGGAAGCCCCCAAATGACCTTAAGAATTGTTTAACGACGCTGATTCGAATACGATCCACGTCGGTTCCCAAAGGGGTTAAACTATGATTCAAATATGATCAAAGAAAACTCCCCAATGAGCTCGGCACTTTGCCAATCAAATGGGTATCGACAGCTATGTTCTCTTTGGTTCGAATACGACCCATGTTTGAACAGGAAGCCCCCAAGTGACCTTATTGTGTATGGCTAGATTCGAATACGATTATAAGCCGGATCCTCCTTCAAGTTATCACATGATCTTGTAATGAAAGCAACACATTTATCTTTGGAGGAGAAAAAAGGACAGAGGTCCTGCTTTTATTGCTTATCATAATATATACATGGCTTAAAGAAATATGTACATTATGAGAGCCGGTGGCTCAAGTGTAATAAGGCCGAAGCTGAGCTACGTTCCACGGCCGACGGGTCTCTTCCTCTGACTTACGTGAATCTTTGTGCTCCCGAACGTCAATGAGGTAATATGACCCGTTGTGCAAATTCTCTGCGCCAGTGCTGTCTGAAGGAGTTCCCTGACCGGCGGGTTTCAATAGCCGTCGGAGAGTCGCCGTCAATTGGGCGGGCCGCCAGCCGTGGTGCTGCGGCAACCATGTTCTACAGCGGGTTAGCATAATGACCCAGTGGTATTGGCACATACTGAGGCGGGGCAGGGTTCACCCGGGGAGGCCCCATCACTTGTGGCTGAACAGGGGTCCCAGACCCGGGCACTATGATCCCTGGCGGGTTACTAGACCCTGCACCTGGCGTGTTGAAGAGGTTTCGAGGATCGTAAACCGGAGGGAGTCGAGATTGGGCTTTTTGATGCCTCCTTCTCATGACCTCATTGGACGCGTTTTGATCCATCGTGAGCTGGAAGGACTGCGCCGGAATCAGCTGGGTTTGGGCGTCGAGAGCCGTCCTCTCCGCAGCCATCCTGATCCCTTCCGCTGCCAGATCGTCCTTGGCTTTCACTAGATCTAAATTTAACTGCGCCACCTCCGCGTCATGCTGAGCTTGATCCGCCGGGTCAACCGCGGCGGTCAACAGGGCCGTCATCTTGTCCGTGAGATCCATCAGCACCTGAGCCGGCGAGGGCACCGGGTTTCCTGCCCCAGCAGCAGGGTTCTGAACAGGCTACACACCGGCCATGAAGATTCCGACCCGGCTCAGCGGCTCAAACGGGTCCAGAGTACTGTCACCATCGGAACAACCCATGAGCCTACCATCTTGAAGTTGATACAACGAGTTTGACTCATCTGTGGACGACTCGCCGTCAGAGCCGGCGGCTATCTCATCACCAGATCCAGATCTGTCAGAGTGCCCTCCATGGACACATCCCACAAAAACATGCCTCAAGGCAGGCAGGGCCCGGGCCGGTCGTGCGCGCTGAGCCGTCTCGATGAGATCGGCGCAGAGATCCGGCTCAGGGCCCGGCTCACGAATCTTGCCAATGAAAACATGAATTCCGCCAAAGGGGACCCGGTAGCCGTACTCGATTGAGCCGGCGTCGGGGCCCCAGCTTGCATCGTCGATGTAGAGCTTGCCGCGATGACTCTTGGTTATCCGGCCCACAGCGTATCCCTTGAGCCCTTCGAAGCTGCCCTTCAAGAACTCAAATCCACCATGCGCTAGCCCCACGGTGGGCGCCAACTGTCGTGGAATTGTCACGGCAGATGTCCTCAAGCTAGGACTTAGTCGTGGAGCCATCGCCACTAGGAAGCTTGAAGGGGTTAAAAGGGACAAGGAACGCGAGGGTTTATACTGGTTCGGCCCCTTACGGTGAAGGTAAAAGCCTACGTCCAGTTGAGGTGGTATTGATTAGGGTTTCGATGACCAGGGAGCTTAACTGCTATGCCTGGCTCTCGTTGAGATCTTTCTTGTCCCTAAACCGCTGTCGGGTCGTCCCTTTATATAGAGAGGTTGACGCCCCGCAGCTCTCTGAGTCCTAGCCGGCTCATAAGAGTGTCCGGCTCGGACTCTCAACTATTCTTGCCTTAGCCTACAAGTTCTACCAGGATGACGGTTGTAACTACGGGCCTAAAGCCACCTCCGAGTCTTTAAGCCCATCTTTGGCCCACCGTCTTCAAGCTTGGCGCCAGGCTTCAAGTGATGACCCTTATGAGTAACCCGGCCCCTTCTGGCGGGTGACTCTAAGGTTTATATCCTCAACACTTAGTGCCTGCTGCAGCTCCACCTCATTACTCCATCCTTTCCTATAAGCTTAAATATTCTTGATCTCGCGGGTATGAGATTGCCGAGTCCTCGTGACTCACAGATTCTACCAAAACAGTTGCAGGTGCCAACGATACCAGTGCAGATGACGCAACCGAGCTCAAGTGGGAGTTCAACGAGGAACGTGGTCGTCACTATGTTTCGTTTCTTGATGATCAGTAGTGGAGCCCAGTTGGGACGATCGGGGATCTAACATTTGGGGTTATCTTATTTTCATTTGGATTTGACCGTAGTCGGTCTATGTGTGGATTTTGTATGATGTATGAATTAATTTATGTATTGTGTGAAGTGGCGATTGTAAGCCAACTCTCGTTATCCCATTCTTGTACATTACATGGGATTGTGTGAAGATGACCCTTCTTGCGACAATACCTACAATGCGGTTATGCCTCTAAGTCGTGCCTCGACACGTGCGAGATATAGCCGCATCGTGGGCGTTACAAGTTGGTAATCAGAGCCATCCCCGAATTAGGAGCCCCCTGCTTGATCGAATCGCTGGCGTTGTTGAGTCTAGAACAAAAATGTTTTCAGTCTTAGGATTATATATATCGGAGAGTAGGATTCTTTTTACTCCTCAGTTCCTTCGTCGCACTGGTGAGGCCTCCTGACGTAGAAGTTTTGACTCTTCTCTCCTCAAATTTCACTAAAAAAAATTTAGGATCACGCTGGTATCTTGGAATCGTTCCGATGGCTTTGTGACGAGAACATTGTTCTTGGTGCCTCCTGACATTTAGGGGTTGTGGCAGTGTCCCAGGGAGTTGAGCTCCGAGGTGTTGTCGTCACAATTTTATCGTTGCAGTTCTGGAATACCTGAGTTTAGCCGACATCAAAAATCTCTTTTATGCAGTTGTTGGTGAGATCACCTCGACGCCACCCAGTACTGGGGCGGGAGTTCGGGAGTATTGCCATAACTCGTATAACGGATGCTTTTCGAAGGTTGAGGTACAGGATTTCCGAAGGTTTCTTGGTTATGTGTTGACGGATGGATACAGCTAGATCTAGGGATTGCTAGTTTGGGTGATATATTTTGTGTCCCCTGTATCCCCAACACCAGATTGCATAACCAGAAAGTTTCGGGAGTTTATAGGTGGGATTCATGTAGCTCTTAGCATTTCTTCCCGCAGATATTTTGTTTGTGATTGGGTAATCCTTACCACGTATTTGTTCCACTCGTACCTTGTTATTTTATTCATCAATCCTTTATCAAGTGGCTTCTCACCTTAATGGAAGTGTGATGATTTACTATGGAATTCATTTCATCCTCGTTCGAATGTTTATTGTGAAGACTATATGTTGCAATTTCTATCCGTTGATTCAACTTGTCTATTTGTCTATCAAGATGCTAACGGATGTCACCCTCTTCAGGATGGCTCTGCCAACGCGTCAGAATCTGGAACGCAATGAGGGGAGTCAGGCGAACCCTCCGCCACCACCTCCGCCTCCGGAGGCATGGCAAGCTATCATGGCAGCCACCAACGCCAATGCTCAGATGATTTTGCAACTCTTGCAAGAGCATACCCAAGGGCAAGGCAATCAAGGAAATCAAGGCCAAGGCAACAATCAGCCTCACTTCGCTACCCTCAACCAGTTCCTCGCAAATCAACCGAAGTCTTTCAGCTACCGTGCCGAGGCCACAGACGCCGATGATTGGCTCGTGGACATCAACAAGCATTTTGAATGTAGCAATGTCAAGCCTGAGGACTTTGTAAAGTTTGCTTCTTTTCAACTCAAGGATCAAGCTGCCGAGTGGTATCAACAATACAAAGATTCCAGAGGAGGTCGTGTGATTACCTGGGATGATTTCCGCCGAGACTTCAAAGCTCACCACATTCCACAAAGTGTTGTTGAGAGCAAGCGTGAGGAGTTCCGCAATCTCAAGCAAGGCAGCATGTCCGTGTATCAATACAATACCCAGTTTCAGAAACTCGCTCGCATTGCTAAGCAAGACGTTCCTGATGAAAAGAGCATGATCTATCAATTCAGAGGTGGCCTCAGAGAAGATCTGCAATTACCTCTCGTGCTTTTTGAGCCGACCAAGTATGATGATTTCTACAATATGGCACTGAAGCAAGAGGCTGCTTAGCTCAAGTGTGAGGCTTCTAAGAAGAGAGTCAGGGACGCAGTTCACTCTTCTTCTTCCTCACTAGTGGCTGCTAAGCAACAGAAGTTCTAGTTGCCTCATCCTCCTTCGTTTCGTCAGCCTTTCCAGCAGAAGAACAAAGGTGGCCATGGATCTTCCCACCCACCCAACCCTGGCTATCAGAACAAGTCTCAGAATCAAGCTCCAAAGTCGAATGCTCCTTATCATCGTCCACTCTCAGAGGTGACTTGCAACAAGTGTCAGCAGAAAGGTCACTATGCTAACAAGTGCTTCAACCAAAGGTGCCTTCCGCCTCCTCCTCCTGTGAGATCTTCCAGCAATGCAGTGGTCAAGCATAATCCCAAGTCTGCAAAGGTGAACATGATGAATGCAGCTCAAGCAAAGGAATCTACTGATGTGATAATGGGTAATCTCTCAGTTAATGATATTCCTGCAAAAGTTCTATTTGATACTGGTGCATCTATTTCTTTCATATTAAGACCTTTTGCATCCATGGACAATTTGCATACTGTCGATCTGTCTAAGCCGATAGCGGTTTCCTCTCCGGGCTTATTCATGAATACCAAAATGATGGCTCCGGATGTTTCTATCAAGATGGGCAACTATAAATTTTTATCTTCTCCAATGGTTCTTGGTGACTCGGATATTGATCTAATTCTCGGGATGGACTGGCTTTCTAAGCACAAGGCTCAACTTGATTGTGCTGCCAGGGAAATTCAATTGACACACTCTTCTGAGGATGTTATCATTTATGCCGCTCATGATGAGACTATTCGGTTATTTTCTCTCAATGAGAAGGGCAAGCTAGACGGAATTTCTCAAATTCTAGTCGTTTGTGAGTACCAAGATGTCTTTCCAGAAGAGCTTCCGGGTATGCCTCCTCACCGGCCAGTTGAGTTCGTTATTGATCTTGAGCCTGGCCGGAACCCGTTTGCAAGCGTCCTTACAAGCTTGGACCCAAGGAGCTGAAAGAATTAAAGAAACAGCTCGATGAACAAGAGCGTCTGGGTTTGATCAGACCGAATTCATCTCCGTGGGGTTGTGGTGTTCTTTTAGTCCAGAAGAAGGATGGCACGGACCGACTTTGTGTCGACTACCGTCCATTGAACAAGAAGACAATCAAGAACAAGTATCCACTTCCCAACATCAATGAGCTATTCGAGCAACTTAAAGGTGCTAAAGTATTCTCCAAGCTTGACCTTCGTATGGGTTATCATCATATTCGCATTCGTGAAGAAGATATTCCCAAGACAGCATTCAGAACAAGCTTTGGTTCTTATGAATATACTGTCATGTCTTTCGGCCTTGTCAATGCTCCTCCAACATTCTCTCGAATGATGAATTTCATCTTCAACTCCTATACCAATGAATTCGTCCTGGTGTATCTCGATGATATCTTGGTCTTCTCCAAGAATAAGAAGGATCATGCCAAACATTTGCGATTGGTGCTCGACAAGCTCAGAGAGTATAAATTCTATGCGAAGTTTTCCAAATGTGAGTTTTGGCTCGATGAAGTTCTTTACCTTGGTCATATCATCTCTGCCAAGGGCATCGCTGTTAATCCCGAGAAGGTGTCTGCAATTGTGAATTGGGAACCTCCTCAGAATGTCAAGTAGCTCCGCAGTTTCCTTGGTCTTGCAAGCTATTGCCGAAGATTCGTTGAGAATTTCTCTAAGATTGCAAAGCCTCTTTCCAACCTCCTCCAGAAGCATGTGAAGTATGACTAGACTCCTGAGTGTGACATTGCTTTCAACACTCTCAAAGAGAAACTCCTCACAGCTCCTGTCTTGACTCCTCCTGACGAATCCAAGCCATTCGAAGTTTTCTGTGATGCTTCTCTTCAAGGTCTCGGTGCTGTGTTAATGCAAGAGAAGAAATTTGTGGCCTATACCTCTCGTCAGTTGAAGACCAATGAAAAGAACTACCCCACTCATGATCTTGAGTTGGCGGCAGTTGTCCATGCATTAATAACATGGAGACATCTCTTGTTGGGAAGAAAAGTGGACATATTCACCGATCACAAGAGTCTCAAGTACTTCATCACTCAGCCCAACCTCAACCTTAGGCAAACTCGATGGGTCGAAATGATTCAAGAGTACAATCCGAGTATTGAATATACTCCAGGCAAGGCCAATGTCATTGCAGATGCTTTGAGCAGGAAGGCTTGTTGCAACAGCTTAATCCTCAAGCCCTTCCAACCGGATCTTTGTGAAGCTTTCCGCAAGCTGAATCTCCAAGTTGTTCCTCAAGGCTTTCTTGCCAACCTCATAGTCTCTCCTACTTTGGAAGATCAAATTCGTGAGGCACAAATCCTGGATACCATGGTGAAGAAGGTGAAACGTGGTATCGACAAGGGTCTTTCCAAATACAAGTGCTATCGCATTGATGACCGAGACACTTTATTCTTTGAGGACCGGATTATCGTTCCTAAAGGTGATCTAAGGAAAGTCATTATGAACGAGGCACACAATTCTCTTCTTTCCATTCATCCTGGAAGTACGAAGATGTACCATGACCTCAAGCAGTCATATTGGTGGACTCGAAAGAAGCGAGAAATAGCTCAATTCGTGAATGAATGTGATGTCTGTTGAAGGGTGAAAGCAGAACACCAACGACCAGCTGGTCTCCTCCAACCTCTTGCTATCCCAGAATGGAAGTTTGATCATATCGAAATGGACTTCGTGACTGGATTTCCCAAGTCCAAGCGCGGAAATGATGCTATCTTCATTGTCATCGACAAGCTTACTAAAGTGGCTCATTTCCTTCCAATCAAAGAATCTATCATAGCAGCTCAGTTGGCAGAGCTATACACCTCCAGGATTGTCTCCTTGGACGGCATTCCACAATTGATTTCTTCAGATCGTGGAAGCATCTTCACTTCTAAGTTCTAGGACTCCTTCAAGAAGGCCATGGGCACCAACATTCGCTTCAGCACAGCTTTCCATCCTCAAACTAGTGGCCAAGTCGAGCAAGTCAGTCAAATCCTTGAAGATATGCTCAGGGCTTGTGTCATTTCCTTTGGCATGAAGTGGGAAGATTGTCTTCCATATGCCAAATTCTCCTACAACAACAGCTTCCAAGCAAGTTCAGGCAAGGCCCCATTCGAGATTCTATATGGCAGAAAGTGTCGTACTCCTCTCAATTGGTCAGAGACTGGTGAACACCAACTTCTTGGCAATGACTTAATCACAGAGGCTAAAGAAATGTGTAAAGTCATCCGTGAATATCTCAAAGCCGCGCAATCGCGCCAGAAGAGTTACTATGATAGCAAGCACCGTGACTTGGCTTTCGAGATCGGAGACCATGGCTACCTCCGCGTCTCTCCAATGAAAGGCACTCGTCGCTTCGGTATCAAAGGGAAGCTTGCCCCTAGATACGTGGGTCCTTTCAAGATCATTGGCAAAAGAGGCGACCTCGCCTATCAACTTGAGCTTCCGTCCAACTTCGCGAACGTGCATGATGTGTTTGATGTGTCACAGCTTCGCAAGTGCTTCAAGACTCCGAAGCGCACCATCAACTTCGAAGAGATTGACCTCCAAGAAGATCTGTCTTATCATGAGCACCCCATTGCTATTCTTGAAGAAACTGAGCGCAAGACTCGCAACAAGTCAATCAAATTCCTGAAAGTGAAGTGGTCGCACCATTCCGACCGAGAAGCCACCTGGAACACGAGGACCACCTCCGTTCCGAATATCCGGAGTTCTTTCAGTCCTAGATCTCGGGACGAGATCCTCTCGTAGTGGTGGAGTGTTGTAACACCCCGGATGTAACTTTCCATATTTGTAACTCCAACTCTTGCCATTTTCGGCTATCTGTTATGATATTCCCTTCATGGTCGGGTTTTGTTTTTCGTTTTGCATTTTGTTCATTTCATGCATCTCATATCATGTCATCATGAGCATCTCATTTGCATACATGTTCGTCTCATGCATCCAAGCATTTTCCCCGTTGTCCGTTTTGCAATCTGGCACTCTCACATGCACCGGCGCACCCCTCTTGTTTCTTTTCGTGAGCGGGTGTTAAACGTTCTCGGAATGGACCGAGGTTTGCCAAGTGGCCTTGGTACACCACCGGTAGACCACCTGTCAAGTTTCGTTCCATTTGGAGGTCGTTTGATGCTCCAAGGGTTAACCGGGTAACCGCAAAGGCCTTTTGTGTGTTGCAGCAAAACCCCCCTCCAAACAGCCTAATAACCCATCTAAGTCACCTCCATGCTCTCGGTCGTTCGATCACGATCGTGTGGGCGAAAACCGTGCCTCATTTGGACTCTCGTAGCTCCCTATGCTTATATAAACACCTCCCCCTCTGAAATTTGCGTCCAAACCCTAGCCTTCCCCTTCCTCCGTGCGCCGGACACGTCCGCCCGGCGCCGGACAGATCGCGCTGCCGCCCTGCGCCAATCACCGCCCGCCACGTGGCACGCCTCCGTCGCCCGCGCCGCCGGCCCGCCT